>NC_072892.1:178295760-178598791 GCF_027943255.1 Anastrepha obliqua
GGCTGTTGGCGTACACCTTCTCTTTCACGTGGCCCTAAAACAAAAGTCACAAGGCGATAAATCACAAGATCTCGGTGGCAAATTGAATTGAACAGCAGCCATGAATCGCTTCGCTTGGCTTTCTTCCTTTAACTTGTGCTAGAAGGCGATAAGCTGAAATCCTTCCTACCCTCTTAGTAGTTCTGAGGTACAAGTCTTGGATGACTGACAGAAAAGCTGTGGAGCATCTAAACATTTTGCGGTTCCACGCTTCGCGACACCTTTTGCCTTTTTGTGACATTGAAAGCCCTTAATGCTAAGGAGTCGGCTTCGATTATGAGACCCAGGTGGTTCAAAAGAGTTTATCAGTCATTCATATGTATCGATACCACTTTAGATGAGCCTAAGGTTTCAAAGCAGCCTGACTGTCTGACATGAAGGTGAGATATTAACACTTAACAAACCACTTTTTGAAAACCTCGAAGAGCTGAGCAGTATAGACTTAAACAATCTTATGAGGTTTCTCAAACGCACAGACTGGATATAGTCTTGAAGGAATAACCCGTATAATTTGTTGGGGAAAGGATGTGTGGAAAAGCTAATTGGATTCCTGGTAAACACCACTTCAACTTATCAACCAACCATTAGAAGTGACTAAGTTCGAAACACCGAGCACGTAACACCAAATGATGGACAAAGTTCTTTCTAAAAGCAGTCGTCCCTTGGCAGGCAATTCCAAGCCTCGAAGTGTGTTTCTGTCATGAAAAAGTTCCTCATGAAAAAATCATCTGCCATTCGGAGGTAGTATGAAACGGTAGACAGTTGCTACCAACATGAAAATATGAAGAACGGTTCATTTTGAAGGGTATGCGCAGTTAAACAAGTTCCCATTGATGCAGTGCCCGAAAGACAGGTCCACATTTATAATTTAGTAAGGCAGAAATATTGCTTATAGAAGCTTATGGTGGACATGCTCTAAGTAGGGCGCAGTGCTTCAGGTGGTTTGAAAAATTCCAGAGGGTGATTTTAGCGTGCAGAACGAGGACCGTGGACGGCCACCGAAAAAGTTTGAGGACGCCGAATTGCAAGCATTGTTGGATGAAGGTGATGGTCAAACGCAGGAAATGATGGCAGAGCAGTTGGGAGTGACCCAGAAACCATTTCCAAACGTTTCAAAGACATGGGCATGATTTTAAAGGTCGGAAGATGGGTGCCGCATGAGCTGACAATGTGACAATACTCCGCCGCATCGAACAAGAGCGACCCGGGAATTGGTGGAGACCTACGATTGGGAACCGCTGGTGCATGCGGCTAACTCACCAAACTTGGCGCCTTCCGATTATCTTTTGTTTGCATCGATGGGCCACGCACTTTCCGAGCAACGCTTCAATTCTCACGAAGAAGCCAAGAAATAGCTCGATGATTGGTTTGCGGCCAAAGTCAGCCAATTTTTTTGGCACGGCATCCACAAATTGCCTGAGAGATGGGAAAAATGTGTCGCTATCGATGGCTATTATTTTGAAGATTAAATCTGTAACCATTTTTTGTTAAGAAACGTTTAAAATTGAAAAAAAGTCTCATTTCATAGGTATATATAATATATTTTAATGATAGGACAGGGCCAGAAAAATTCAAGGAAGAGAGAGCATACTTAAGAAAAACTTTTGATGCTAAGGTCGCCAAATAAACACGGCATCTTCTAATGTAGAAGGAACGAATGCTGTTAACAGTAACTGAAGAGTATAAAAGTCTGCAAAGTCCGAGCTATTCCTTGTTATATCACCAAATATAGAGTACGCTTTAGATAGAATAAAATCTATATGATTAAGGGGTTATATACTTTGTGAGCCCGAAAAAATGGATGATCGCGCGCTTCCACGGCCTGTAACTTTCGTTCTAGTGCTCCGATCTCTATGATTTTTTCAATTTTAAGATGATGTACTTTTAGAATATGCCATAAAAAAACTTTCGATTTTTTAGTCCAACACAACATATATAACCCCTTAAGAAAAGTAAAACGTGCAGCAAAAACAACTTCTTTATGTTTGATTTCTTCAATAGTTTGAAGTACCATATATCGTGGCGTTATTCCTTTTTTCTGGATGTTTACAATTACACACACTGTATCAATGCTTACTTGTCCATATCAGCAAGGCATAATTATATCCTCCCTGTGCTTTCCAAGCAAGCCTCTTCCCCTGGATAGCTTCACTCCCTAATACTCGTGCGTGCCTCAACAATTTTCGCCTGTGGCTTTCTAAAGCACACAATTTGTTCTTCATGCAGACGCAACGCGCCTGCTAACACGTCATCAACAACTACTTTGCATCACACGGAACTTCTTCAATGTGACTTCTTTCCGAAAGTTAAATTGTCTTAGCAGCAGCTGCTAAAGGACTCACGCCAACTTGCTTTCCATTTATTTGCTTACTTAGACTGCTTCTTCAGTTGCAAGTTTATTTGCGCAGCTCTGAACTGACCTGATTCGTGCGTGCATACGAACAACAATAAAAATATAGTTGCATATGTTTGAGTGAGTCCGAGGTACGCCGATTTGGTTTGGGTTGGTATGGTTTGGACTGGTCTTGACTGATCTGAATTTGACTTGGTGTTTGCTGCTCTGGGCTGGTTGTCACTGGCCATTTAAGTACAAGCAACAGTCGCATTTTATTCAACTGCGTTGCGTGCAGCCATTGCTCGCTTATGTGTATTTGTTGGGCAGCGAATGTTGAAAGTTGCACAACAATTGCCGTATGTTGACGCATGGTTGCTGTTGTTGTGCGCCATTTATTTTCTTAATTAAGTGGGCGTCCTTTGTTTTTACCCTAACGACCCAGTTGACTTGTTAGTGTTGGTACAATGGCAGTTGGCATCACATATACATACATACATGCATGCAGTAGTTACCTGTTTGTGTGCATGTGAATTGTTGAGTTTTCCCGCAGGCAGCAGTTATGAAAATTGTGAGTAATCGCTCATTAAGAAGGCAGCAAGACTTGTTGTCCAAGGGCTGTTGGACAATTGTTTGGCAGAATCTTTATGGGATTTTAAAGTTTTGTGATTTTGATGATTAATGTACAAATTCTTTTTTATTGCAAAGTGAGAAAGGTAAATTTTTTGTTCCTACGCTTTTTTTCGTGTGACTTAATTGCGTGGATTTCAAGTTTCAGTTGTTTAAATGGCGGCAAAGTTTGCACTTTTATGATGCCATAAATTTGGTTTTTATTTTGCTGTGGCTGTTTATAAATTCAAATAAATTGTTTTTTTTTTGCATAAAGGTTTTAAATAATTTATGGTGGTGTTAGAACTTAATTTGAAAATTATTATTATTATTATTTAAATTAATATTAATTATTATAGTTAGCGCTTACGCCCTTTATTGGACGTTTGGCCGAGCTACTTCACCTATTTGTGGAGAGCCTAGACTTCAAAGCAAATTTATTTAGAAATTTTCGAACTTTAAGAACGAATTTAAGAAGTCTATAAGGACTTTTCGCCATCAATTAGTACAGTAGAAATATGGATCGCTGAATTTAAACGGGGTCATACAAGCCTTGAAGGCGATCCACGTCAAAACACAGCAACAACACCATTAATCGTAAAAAAAAATACCGGATGCAAAAGATTTAGAAGCTCTAGAAGCTCTAAGCATCGAATAAGGTAGTGTAAGTAATATTTTGACAGAAGTATTGGGTTTCAGAAAGCTGCGTGCGCAATGAGTGCCGCGTTCGCTAACAACGGAACGAAAACATATTCGAATGCGACTTTCTCAGCAAGGGGATAAAGGGGATTTTGTGCATCGATTCATCACTTTGGATGAGACTTGGGTCTCTCACCGTGATTCTAAATCAAAGCAGGTGGCTAAAAAGTGACTGCGAAATGTTCGTGTCCAAAAATCGGTTAAGAAGTTGTAAGCATCAATTTTTTGTGATGTGAAAGAAATTTTGTTTGCATATTACTTGGTAAAACGATAAATTCTGAATATTCTTGAAACCTTTTATACCAATTGAAGAAAAACGTTCGTGAGAAGAACCCAGTATGCAAAAGAAAAAATTTGTTTCATCACGACAAATCACCGAGCATTTCAGGAGAGCATTTTGACAATGGCTAACATCCATGAATTAAAGTTCAAATTGTTGGAGCATTCAACGTATTCACCAGATTTGACCCCTAGCGACTTCCACCTGCTTCCAGAACTAAACAAAATCATGCAAGGAAAGCGTTTTTCATTAAAGGATGAGATCATAACAGCTGTGGAAGCATGTTTTGCAGCCCTTCGAGATTCTCGCTGATGGATGGAATTCATGAATTAGAATCTCATTGGAACAAGAGTATTGATGTTTAGGGAGACTATATTGAATATATATATATATATATATAATTGGCACCTACACCCTTTTTGGGTGCTTGGCCGAGCTCCTCCGTGCGTCTTGATGTTGTTCCACAAATGGAAAGACCTACAGTTTCAAGATAATTCCAAACGGCAGATACTGAATAATTAAGTAATGTAAAAAACATTGTCGCATATGACCTTTCAGGCTTGTATATCTTTTACTGGATCGAATACAACACTCTTTACAATTTCAATTCGATTGTTGCACAATACTCATATTTCAACACCATATTTTCCAGGTTTCGATGAGATATATTGCTTGAATGGGGAACGTCACAAATTCTTCATCAACTGTAGTGCATTACCAAGATTGGACTTTTTTTGTATATAACCCCCTAAAGGATTCCAAAGATCTCTTAATAGAGCTAGTTTATAGCAAGCTCGCCTATTCTATTCTATTCTATTCTATTTTATTCTATTCTATTCTATTCTATTCTATTCTATTCTATTCTATTCTATTCTATTCTATTCTATTCTATTCTATTCTATTCTATTCTATTCTATTCTATTCTATTCTATTCTATTCTATTCTATTCTATTCTATTCTATTCTATTCTATTCTATTCTATTCTATTCTATTCTATTCTATTCTATTCTATTCTATTCTATTCTATTCTATTCTATTCTATTCTATTCTATTCTATTCTATTCTATTCTATTCTATTCTATTCTATTCTATTCTATTCTATTCTATTCTATTCTATTCTATTCTATTCTATTCTATTCTATTCTATTCTATTCTATTCTATTCTATTCTATTCTATTCTATTCTATTCTATTCTATTCTATTCTATTCTATTCTATTCTATTCTATTCTATTCTATTCTATTCTATTCTATTCTATTCTATTCTATTCTATTCTATTCTATTCTATTCTATTCTATTCTATTCTATTCTATTCTATTCTATTCTATTCTATTCTATTCTATTCTATTCTATTCTATTCTATTCTATTCTATTCTATTCTATTCTATTCTATTCTATTCTATTCTATTCTATTCTATTCTATTCTATTCTATTCTATTCTATTCTATTCTATTCTATTCTATTCTATTCTATTCTATTCTATTCTATTCTATTCTATTCTATTCTATTCTATTCTATTCTATTCTATTCTATTCTATTCTATTCTATTCTATTCTATTCTATTCTATTCTATTCTATTCTATTCTATTCTATTCTATTCTATTCTATTCTATTCTATTCTATTCTATTCTATTCTATTCTATTCTATTCTATTCTATTCTATTCTATTCTATTCTATTCTATTCTATTCTATTCTATTCTATTCTATTCTATTCTATTCTATTCTATTCTATTCTATTCTATTCTATTCTATTCTATTCTATTCTATTCTATTCTATTCTATTCTATTCTATTCTATTCTATTCTATTCTATTCTATTCTATTCTATTCTATTCTATTCTATTCTATTCTATTCTATTCTATTCTATTCTATTCTATTCTATTCTATTCTATTCTATTCTATTCTATTCTATTCTATTCTATTCTATTCTATTCTATTCTATTCTATTCTATTCTATTCTATTCTATTCTATTCTATTCTATTCTATTCTATTCTATTCTATTCTATTCTATTCTATTCTATTCTATTCTATTCTATTCTATTCTATTCTATTCTATTCTATTCTATTCTATTCTATTCTATTCTATTCTATTCTATTCTATTCTATTCTATTCTATTCTATTCTATTCTATTCTATTCTATTCTATTCTATTCTATTCTATTCTATTCTATTCTATTCTATTCTATTCTATTCTATTCTATTCTATTCTATTCTATTCTATTCTATTCTATTCTATTCTATTCTATTCTATTCTATTCTATTCTATTCTATTCTATTCTATTCTATTCTATTCTATTTTATTCTATTCTATTCTATTCTATTCTATTCTATTCTATTCTATTCTATTCTATTCTATTCTATTCTATTCTATTGGAGGACATTTACGATCAACACACAAAAACTCGACTGGTTCGACTGTTTCGCCGTGTGAACGAAATACTCCAGCTAAGGGCATATGCCCAAAATATGTTTCAATAGTGATGCTATCTACTTCAGCCCAAACATTGAAGGCAATATGCAAATATTATCACTTCAATAATAAAATATGTGCCTTTAGTTTACTGGACAATTTTGACCCACATATTCGGCAAAAGTTATTATTTTTGCCCAGCGCATCCAATGGAAGCCTTTCCGAGCAAACCTTTTATTATTGAATCATGAACAGTAGCCACTTACGCCTTAAGCAACCTCACCAAACATAGCCACACTTGATTTTGACTTTCACTCTGTAATCACCTCAATTGCATTAAATATTGAAAGATCAGAAATTCCTTACCTAATGCCAAGGCACAATACAGTGCAATAATTTTCATTTAATTGCTTTCAGACAATTCTGTCCACAAATCACATTAATATTTATCGGTGTATTGCACACATATTTTCACACGCATGCCAGCACATATTGCAAATACATATAAATGTGTAGGTATATTGGGTTGCCTGATTGCCTGCGCAACATAGCAGTGAAGTAAATTTGCGGCAAATACCAAAAGTGAGTAATTCTCTTGTATAACCGGATTACATACATACATACACACTCAAACTACAAATTTTACTCACTGAGGTTCACAACACAAATCAACAATAACAATTTCTTGTCAGCTAGGAATTTTCTGAGCGGTCACAATGTGCACAAAATTGTCGGCTCTCATTAGAGAAGAATAATAAATTTGGGCAGCGGTAAAAGCAAGCAAGTCGAGAGTTATATATTAGAGAGATATATGAGCACGTATTTATATATATCGGCGTTGAGAAGAGTAATCTCTTATTTGTATTAACTACAATAGGATTTATATTTACACAAACGCATATTTGTATTTATTAGAAAGGTCAATCGGATTGAACAGAATTTCCGGAGCACATTAAATATATTATAAATGCACACATACATACATACATATAAAGGCAGTAAATTACCTCCAATAATAATAACAAATAACAATACTGATACGTTTGAGTCGACCTTTTCCTATAATTTGGGATAATTTGTTGGTGCTTCCAAAAGAAAGATGATTTTTAGGAGCAGCTTTTCTGCGGTAAAAATGCAATTGGTGACTTTTCCTTTGCCTGCACACTTTTCTCTCCTGCCGACTACACTTTTATAATGAAATAGACTTTTTATCAAATTTTTATTTCTTCGAACACACGACCTTCTGATTAACAGCCGAATTGTGACGCTCCAGATTAGTACAGATGTGGTCAAAATAAAACCAGTTGATGCTTGAGTTCAAAAGAAAAATATACCTATTTAATTTTTCCACTAAATACTTCTGATTCATTAAAATCTGTTTAGCAATACTGTAATATTTACTTGCATTCAATAATTTTCAAGGACAAGAATTTAAAATCAATAACGCCTTCTGAAAAAGAATTCAATAATTTTAACTCATGAAATAATAATTAGAGATGATGCAAGATGTCTAATTCTCACCATCTGTCAGCCATCTTGAACTACTTGATAAACCCGTGACGTGCTCTTGGAAAAGAATAAAATTTAATACTTCTGCTAAAAAATTTAGCAAAAAAGGACGTTTAGTTTATTCATATCAGAAAAGACAAATTGGAAAGAAAAGATTAGGTCAAATCGTGCAGCACTTCATCGAAACCAGTTGAAAAAGTCACGACAATGGATTGAGCCCGAGACGACTCATCCTTTTGGTTGAGCATCTACGAAAACACTGCAAAGCCCTTTTTATTTAAAAACTATAGTTTTATTTAAAGAATTTTTGTATTATATCCAGTATATGGTAGGCAGGCACACTTCAAGTAGCACTTACGTGCCGCTTTGATACCATAATGTGGGCCATTACCTGTGCAAAGAAAAATTATTTGGAAGAGAAAACCTTCTACAGCCATCTAGTGCTGTTGATGTAATGGAGAATAGAAAAGGGATGTAGGCGGGAGAATTTCTTCAAGACATTCCCAAAGGGCACGCTAAGGAATTTTAAGCGCCTAGCCGCCAGGGCCGGACATTTGCAGAGAATATATTCAACAGTCTCTTTCTCTGCAGGATCCCCACAGCTTCTGCAATAGATGCTGTATGGAATTCCAAGCTTCTCCGCATGAGTACCGATCACCCAGTGACCAGTGAACACCGCAATGAGTTTGGAAATTGAATGGCGGGGGATTCCCATCACCTTAAGCGTTCTGATTCTATCGTAGTGAGTGTTTTCGAAATAGCGCACGATGAGACAGGCCTCCATCTGTCTTGCGCTTTTCTTAGAAAGAAATTGTGTAGTTTCACTTTAACAACGGACAAAGGGACACCGATGTATGCGAGGGGGACAGCTGAAACCGGTTCTGTAGACCCCTTTATGGCAAGTTCGTCGGCAATTTCATTTCCTTCTATATTCCTGTGCACAGGAACCCAGATAAGGGAAATGTTTCCTGCTCGATCGAGACGTTTCAGTTCCTCCTTACAGGAGTGCACCAGAAGAGAGCTGCAATACGGCGACGACAGTGCCTTGATCGCAGCTTGGTTATCGGAAAAAATATTAATGTCTCCCTCCCAACAGCGATGTTGAAGCATTTTGCATGCCTGCAGTATCGCGAAGACCTCTGCTTGAAAACCGCTGCTCGTTTCCGGCAGTTTAAAGGAGACCGAAATGCTGGCTGAATTAGAGAAAACCCCCGCTCCCACTCCATATTCCATTTTGGATCCGTCAGTGAAAACAGAGGTACCTATATCCGTGCCGACTCTCCCCTCCTTCCAGTCTTGCCTGCTCGGAAAGATAGCCCTAGCACAGCCCTCAAAACACAGTTTGCGGATGGAGAGATCAGTGCGAAGAACAGAGAAAGAAGAGGAGGTCTGCTTCAAGATGCGACTATGTCCTACAGGAAATTGTCTCCAGAGGCCAAGCTCCTTCAACCTGATAGCGCTCTGAGAAGCAATGGATTTATAATGCAGATCCACAGGAAGTAAGTGCAGAATAACGTTGAGCGCAGCAGTATGGCATGTTCTACAACCGCCAGTGATGCCCACACATGCAGTTCTCTGCACTCTCTCTAGTTTAGTGGTGTTGTAGCCCTTCTGGAGAGCTACCCACCAAACTAGGCAACCGTATGCCACTAAGTTGTACATGAAAAGTACGACACGTGGCTTGAGACCCCATTTTTTGCCGAACATAGATTTACAGGCGTAGAAGGTTATATTGGCCTTCTTAACTCGATTTTCTATGTGCAGCTTCCAGTGGAGCTTGGGGTCAAGTATTGCACCAAGATACCTGACTTCCGATGCGAGTGTTATACATTGGTTGTTTAGTCTTGGAAGCTTAAAAGGCGGAGGCTTGTATTTCCTGGTCAGAGTTGACTCTGAGACCGCAACTGGCGGCCCAACTACTGAGTGTAGAATTGTCCCACCCTAAAGAACGGCTTATGAAACTAGATAAATTCAAGTCTCACGTCAGTCAAATACTTTCTCTGGGGCAGACCAAACCAAAACAATTCATTGGGCTTGGGACAATGTGGCACTGGCATCATTTGAGAATGGGAAAAATGTATTTTTTCTGGGACACTTATAGTTTTTAAGATATGGATTGTCAAAACTTTTGTGAAACGTACCAAAAGCTGCAGAAATTCTTAAAATTAATGCAATTCTATGTATTGCCAATATATAAGTGACAAATCCACGGGAATGATTAAGTTAAAAATATAATTACTGAGTACCAGTTATGAAATAACAAAAATTAATTCTGTGGTTTAGATTCTGTCACAATAGTACCAGGAATTGTTCCATAAAACGCAAAATAGTTGTTTAATCATCAACATTTATTATGTCGCCTTCAAAATAGGCTCCATTCGAAGCTATACACAATACACAACGATTGGTCCCGTCATCAACCATACAAGAGATATTCTTCAGCTCCTTTAGTGAATTCTCGTTAATGGCCTCTATCTACTCAAAGCGGCGTCCACGGAGGGGCAATTTCAGTTTTTGGAAAAGGAAAAAGACACAGGGGGCTAAATCCGGTTAATCCGGTGATCGTTCGATGATATTTGTCGAGTTTTTAGTCAAAAAAGTGTTCACAATATGCTTTGACAGGCATGAAATCGTACACCGAATTTCATCGAAATCGGATCATATCTAACATTTGTTTTAATGGTAGGCGGGAAAGTGTGCCAGTCGATACCATCTTTCAAATTTATATTTTTCCTTTCCCGCCCACTATAGGGGTAGACACGGCAGTACTTCAATCTTCACCATATTTCATATTTCTTCTTTCCTAAATGAAAATAAATCAGGTACTAAATTTCATTGCAATCGGAGCATATTTCCTTTTTGGCCATAGCTTATATGGCTGCATTGTTCTTGAATGACTTTTTTACCAAATGAAAGAAAAATGATTTTGAGTGATGGAAATCTTTTTTTGACCTTTTCGCGGCCCATTTCTTCTCCGTCTAGTTCAGTTGTAAAATATGATTAATGTATGACGCCATTTGCATAAATAAATTAAATTTCCATTAAAATTTTTCCTAGGGGGAAAGCTTTTTGAACGCAATAATGTTTAATATTCATGAAATAAACGAAAATCATTGCCAAAACATTGTGTGAGTATCGGTTACTAACGGTTTGTAGACATCATAAATTGCGGTTTAATCGGCTTAAATAAATTGCAATTTTCTGACCTTCTGTAAATATTTAAGTGAATAAAAGGTACGAATCTTTTGGATGTACAAGGGGAAGTCTAAAATATACAAGTCTGGCGTCATAAAATTGTTTTTGTTTTGATGGTGCCATCTTTTTAAAGAGGTAGTACGTTGGAAGTTACATCCCTCTTTGACTTCCAGTCAAAGATTGGTAACCTTCGGTTCAGTGGACACTTTGTCATACTGACACTTTGTGTCATCGGTACAAAAATGAGTTTCGAACAAAGAGCTAATATCAAATTTTGTTTTAAAATCGATACAACTTTTACCGAAACATTTGAATTGATGAAGAAAGTTTATGGCGATGATTGTCTATCGCGCCTCAGAGTTCATAAGTGCTTGACACGTTTCAGAGACGCCGCCCAAAATCAGTAATCACCGAAAACTCCATCGAAGTTGTTCGTAAATTTATGAAAAATGAACCGAAATCATAGTTGAAATTCATGGAATCGGAGTGGAATATCTCCAAAATATCGATTTATCGCAATTTAACTGATCATTTGGGCATACGAAAGGTCTGTGCACGTTTCAATGGCATAATTAAATGAGGACCAAAAATTGCTCAGAATTCAACACTCGAAATACCCCATTAAAGAGGCGAGAAAAGATGAAAACGTCATTCACAACATTTCAACTGGTAATGAAACGTGGTGTTTCCAACATGAACCTGAAACTAAGCGTGAAAGTGCCGAGTAGAAGGCACTTGTTCGAAAAATTTCATTTGGCCAAAAAAGGAAAAAGTTCGCCCGTAGACGCCATCCAAAAGGTTTGTACCGACATCCTTAAGGAGATTCCGATCAATGCCCAGAAACACTCTTTTGAAAAGCTTTTAAATCACACGAACACTGTTTCGTGGCCACAAATGACTAGTTTGAATAAATAAACTCGAAGTTATAAGAACAAAGTTACTCTCGTTTCTATTTTAGCTCAGTCTTGTTTATTTTGGACTTCACCTTGTAGGTTGGTGAGAAATATTAAAAGATTAATAAAATTTTAAAATTGACATTTACCCTGCACTAGAAAATGAAATGCAGATTTTATTCGAGTAAGCAAATGTTTCAATGAATTATTTATCAATAAATAATATTATTAATGAAATTTAAGTGGCTTGTGTATAACTTGTGTGAAAAAATTTAGTTTCTTTCAGGTTTCCCCAATTATATTCAAAATAAGGCTCTTAGTAATTAAAAGTGGAAAATTACATCATTTAAAGCTCCACCACGAGCACGTAAAGATGCAAGTAAAATCCGCCAAATAGTCAATTCATGAAAGCCTAATGTCTGAGCCTGTTGAGAAGGTTGTTCAGCAACACTTTGTGCTACATCAGCAATATTCTCTGCAGAACGTCCAGTTCTTTTTCTATTCTCAACAGAACCATTTATTTTTCAAGAACCTCCTGTGTATTTTAAATTGTTGATTCGGTCATGCAAAAAATCGCATCGAAAAAAATGACGAATTTTGCAATATGTTGTTCTTAAAGTTCGACGATTTTTATAATAAATTTTAATATTTAATTTTAAAAAGTTGCTAAAATTGTGCATCTGTCTACTTGCCAAATGTCAAAGATGACATAAAAAAGGAATCGTCTAGGAATTATTCCCTACCGACATCTAGGCGTCACTTTTGAAAGACCCTTTGTAATGAATTGCCCAATTAGAGGGTTTCATTATGTAAATTTGGAAAGGAAATCAACTTTTTTTAAGAATGCCATATTTCAACTATTGGCCGACTATCGCCGCTCTTCAAGATTCATGAATTTATAAACCATAATTATACAGAACAGGGCGGCCGCCATAGCCGAATGGGTTGGTACGTGACTACCACTCGAAATTCACAGAGAGAACTTCGGTTCGAATCTCGGTGAAACACCAAAATTAAGAAAAAAAATTTTCTAATAGCGGTCACCCCTCGGCAGGCAATGGCAAACCTCCGAGTGCGTTTCTGCCATGAAAAAGCCCCTCATAAAAATATCTGCCGTTCGGAGTCGGCTTGAAACTGTAGGTCCCTCCATTTGTGGAACAACATCAAGACGCACACTACAAATAGGAGGAGGAGCTCGGCCAAACACCCAAAAAGGGTGTACGCACCAATTATATATATATATATATATGCATATAATTATATAGAACAACCCGTTCACAACCCTCAACACCGATATCTCGACGTTCTCAACAATTGGGCATTCACGCATCGACTATTTGGCGGATTTTACCTGGAGACGTGGTCACGGTGGACATTGAAATAATGTCATTTTTCACTTATAATTATCAAGAGTCGCATTTTGAACAAAAATAATGAAATCTGAAAAAATTTTATTTTTTTGCAAGTTTTATTTTAAGACACAGCTAAGTCCATATCAGTTTTATGAACGTTTATCAACACAACGTCACATTCAGTTCTCTAAAAAGGAAAGCACACATTATGAAACCTGTTCTAGTAAATAAATCAATAAATAACTATTACCAGCAAAGCAAATATTGATTCGTTTTGCATTAAGAGAAAGAAGAACGTGGGATATTTTACAGGATGAGGCATCAACTGGTTTCTTTGGAAATTACGTAATACTGACAACTATTTCGTGCTCAGAAAAAATGGCAGGAGCTACATAGCCGAAAGGGATTTAGACTTAGATATACATATTATAAAATATATGTATGTATATACAATATATATGAAAATATTTGAAGCCGACTTCGAACGCAGATGGTTCTTTATGAGGACTTTTTCCTTGGCAAAATACAATCACGGGTTTAGCATTGCCTGCCAGGACTGACCGCTATTAGAAAGAACATTTTTGTATCATTTTGTTGTTTCATGCACGGAAATTCGAAAGTATGCACTTCTGAATGGTAGTCATGCACCAATCATTTGGCTGCGACAGCCGCTTGAATAGTCTTTCAAAATACTATAAACTTATTACCGAAGCGACTGCTGGGTTGTCGAAATAACGTAAATTTTAAAAACAAGCTATCCATTCGTCCCTTTGATCCTTCATTCTTAACCTAGAATATTGCTGCTGTTACCAATACCTGATCAGTAGACTGAAGAGAATTGTGCATAAATATCTCTGACACTTCGCTTGTAAAATAATGACCACCGCTTCGATTTCACTGCTTAGCATGGGATTTGGAGCAGCTGGCAGAAAATTTACTGAAATTTTGCTCACAAAATCTAATTCTTGGATGAGGCAAAAAATGTCTAACTTAGAACTCTCTAAACACACTCTTAGTCTTAGTCGCTCTTCTGCGTCTGTAGTCACGCTTAGTCTTAGAGAAATAATGCAACAGCAATCACTTTTACGACTGAAGAAGGTGTTCCTCTGCAGTCGTTTCTACATTACCGGAAAGATCCGGATTTAAATCTGGCCAAGTACTGTAACTGTAGTAGCAAAGTTCCTGATTAGTAGCAACAACAACAATGGTTAAAAGTGAACGATAACCAATTTTTCAGGCAGAACATTGAAGAATAGGTCTGTTAAGGGGGGAAGCTGGTCTAGAGCGCAAAAAATGGGCATATTTTATGAATTTATTTTGACTCAACAAAGGAATCAATCGAAAACCTGTGAAATATTTTTAATAATATAGCTTTCATGGTACAAATACAAAATTTTTCGTCTGAATTAATTTCAAAATGGCCGCTGTCCAGCAGTTCTCCTAAGGTGCCTTTTTTTCTAGTGGGTCCATTGCCGAAGACGTAAACTCCTTAATTTTTGTCCTGGATCAAAAAATAAATTTTTTTTAGTTTCTATATAACAACAGAAAGAGACGTACGTAGGATTTTTTCGATATTTTGTTTTTTCGCGAAATGGTGCACGTTTGAACAAAAAGTTACAATTTTCACTATAAAGAACGACATACAATTGTTGATTAAAAAAAAACTATGTAATATAAATAAAAAATCCTACGTACGTCTCCGGAGAAAGGTATTTCGAATGTATTGTCAAAATTTCGTAAGAATCGGTAAAGATTTGTTCGAGTTATGTCTTCGGCCAGTTTAAAAAAAGTGATTTCGAGAAAAACGCGTTTAAAGTTGTAAATAGCGTTCGGGGCATGCCTGCGAGGCACTGCCGTCGAATGAAAAATTTGGGCATTTAGACATTTTTGCTGGCATCCCTCATTTGGTATATTATTTCTAAGACCCTAAAGCACCTTTTAAGACAAAAAAAAATTTTTCGGTTTTTTCAAAATTCTAGACCAGCTTCCCCCCTTAAGAAGCACATGGCGCCAAGTGTCACACAAGTCATCCAACAACGGTCTAATACATTTCTCATGAAAAAAAGTTGGCAGCATTGAAAATAATGAGCTCTACTCTTCAAGTGAGCAGAGTCCAGAGATGGCGAACCTATTATTACAAATGCTTCATATTGTATTAGCAATACTTATGTACCTAAAAGCCTGTTCAGATACACGTGCTTACAATCCTACAGAAGCAAAGGTAAACATTTGTCAGATATTTTGTGAAATTCCCATTTGAAATATTTGAAAATTTAGCGATTGAAATCTCATTTTCTGTGAATTCTCCAAATAAAGTTCTTTTGGCGCAGGTAGAATAACTCATGAGATTTAATTAAATTTAAAAACCAAATAGTTTATTTATAAATCTTAGACTATATATATACTATGTGTACAGACCGCATTAAAACGATACCACCTCAATATTTTGACCACTTTTGTCTATTTTCTTTTATACTACATATTTCTTATTTTAGACAAAAATTAGAAAAAATTACAAACTCTTTATCATTTTCGTATATGAAATGAATTGAAGCAGAGCACTTGGAACCGCCTTTGCAGTGATATACAAAATCAGAGCATACATTACCACACTGTAAAACTTATTAGTTTTATGAAGAATGATTGTCGTGTCCGCCAAAATAATGGCACGAAATGTATCCGCACACAATTTTTAGAAAAAAATATTGGTATGTAGTTTAATTACCTATTAAATTCTAGCATAAGAAAGAGCAAGTCTGAAGATGCTACACAATTCTGTTGATTTTTAATAATTTTTTTTTTTCCTGACCGTGCAGCGCATTTTTCCGTATAAAAAAGTTCGTGCATTTTCTATATGGAGACGTTAATTTAAAAAAAAATTTAAAAATCAATAAAAATTTCAAGTCCCTTCAAACTTACACTTTATTTACACTAAAATTAAATAGGAGTTACGAGAATTAAGTCTAGTTGTCAATCCGCATTAATTGCACTTAATTTCAGAGATAATTCCGAATTAAGTCGTTAACCTCTATTAATGCTGCTATCTGCATAGCCTAAAAGCCTTCATCTTCACAACTGACTTAAAACTTTAATAACACAGGCCTCCTTTTTTTACAGTTTCTAAAACCGCTATGGGTGTTTCCTGAAGCTCCAGCACGTCAGGATTTTTGGCAATTTGAGGTTAAATAGTAAAAAAATGCAGAATTTGGCCATTTAAAAAATTTTTTTTGAGCAAGGTAAAGTTTTTTTTTTAATTTTCCACAACGGCATCGCAAAGTACTACTCATTAGCTTTAAGGTCCTTTTTTAAAAATATTTTTACGATTAATATAAAAAAAGGTATTCTATTTTGAATTGGAGACTTTTAGATATGCAAATTCCACCTTTCTAACTCTCTAACGCCCCTGTAATTTGTTAAAATTTTTCAAACCCAAAAATTATTGAAAAATCTTTAACTGTGCTACAAAAACATTTGTAAGGCATCAAAAACTGGCAATGGATCACCCTTTACTATTGCTGTGTAATAAATAAGACTTTTACTCATTGCTGCTCTTAAACTCAAGACTTTATTATCAGTAGATCTGCATACACATACTTAAATAACTTTATATGCGCCCGCATGCAGGCGCGCGCCACTGCACACACACACACACATACACATAATAAAAGATTATTCAAAAGAATATCACACCCCTACCTCTCCTCACTTATGATGCTTAAAAGCCTCGTAAAATGCACTCATAAAAATACAAACACGCATAAAAACACAGCCGACATAACAATAACAATTTGAATGCATATAAATACAAATGTATATGTAAGTAGATAAGAGGCGCTAACATATGCACACACACACCCACACGCACCCACACACTCATTTATGTACTACAAGTACGAGTATATCTAACTGACATTCGGACAAACGCGACGGATGGGTGACACAAGGTCATCCCGTATAAATGTTTATTTGCATGTATTGGTGTTTGTTTTTCTTTTTCTTTCCACTTACCACACAGTACTTCTCGCTTTTCTTCGAGCATTCCTTCAGATAGAGATGCGCATATTGATCCGAGTAGTTGAGGCAAGGCGTAATGGAACCGACGCCCTCGTTATACTGGCCGCACATGTGGCACTTGAGCCCGTTGACGGTGGCAAGGCCGCAAACCAACACCGTTAGCACTACAAGCATATTCTGGTAGCTCATCAAATCGCCAACTCGCACCCTGATGCTGCGGCGGCAGCGACTCATAAGCGACATATTGTCGTGGTCGCTGTCGCTATCATTGTCGGTGGCATTGCCGCGTGCCACCAACTCGACGTTTGCAGCGGTGGCGGCCATCTCGGCAATGGCGGCGTGGATCATCATAGTGTTGGTGTTAGTTTTGATGTTCAAATCGCTTGTAAATGGTGACATTATTGTTTGTTGTTGAGGCGCTTTATTATTATTATTTTTGTTATTTTTAGGGTATTTGCTGCCCGAATATTTTTGCCAACTTTTCACTGCCTTTTCGCTGTATTTTTGCTAACTTTATGAGACACTTTAATTTCAACCAAAACACCCTTAGATTTTCGCAGTTTTTTGCTGATCCAGAGATTTTGCGATACTATCTTTTTGCTTTCACTTTTTGTTGTTTATTGGCTATTGTTGTATTTGCACTGTGTACTCACTTATAAATTGCACTATTGCCAGAGCAGAACACATCAGCTGTATGTTTAACTATTTCTTGCTATTCTCTTTCTCTTCTCAAATGAAACTCTTTAAATTTAGATTACAGAAGTCTTTATTTGTTTAACTGCTCGCACGTAACTCAATATTTCACTGTAAATAATCGGATTGCAAAGTGCAAATATTTGATTTGCTGCTCAACATCAAAAAGTAATTTTAATTCTCCATTTAAATGCAAGCGCACTCGCTTGCTCTCGAAAATGATTGAATGATTGGGTGAGTGAATGATGGGTGGGTGGGCGAGTGAATGGCTCGTTTGCGTGGCGTTTGTGCAGCCCTAATGGTAGTGGTAGGCCATAAAAGCATTCCGGGTGTAGTTTATTACTAAAATAATGAATATGCAAATCATGTCTGGCATTGGCATTGATTTACTAAATCATCAATCATCACTTGGGTACTGGAGGTAGTCGTAATGATGAGTTTAGAAGGCGAATATAGGCAGTTAATGATTTATGTATATAAATTACGAGTACTCAATACACAATATTAAAAATTTGCAAACACTGACTGCGACTTAAAATCGTACACAATTTTTCTTTTTTTTTCTTTTTGTAACATCCGATGTTTTTTTGGCTGCATGAGAACTATCGATATGAATAACTATGGTTTGATGGCTGAGAATGACAAACTGCGCTGACATTCAGCTCAGTAAAGTTTATTCTTTATTTGTCATGAATCGTTCAACGTCAGACCATCTCTTCTAAATGGTGGATATTTACTTTGAAAAAAAAACTAGTCGCGAAGTTCATAGAGCAAAGTATTGAAGAAGATTCCAAAATGTCGATTCGTCGCCATTCTCAACTGTTTGTTTTTATTCCTTTGACTACGTGGAAAATTTTTTGTAATTTTCTTGGCTTATGGACCTATAAAATTCAGCTCGTATGGAAATTTAACCCGAATAAGCATCGTTTGCATTGCATTTTTGCTAATTGAGGTCATTCAGATTTATTGGAAAAAGTTTATTGGAAATTGGACTGATCGAATGAACGATGTAACTCGTAGCTGCGAAACTCATTCAAAGAATAAATGTCGTGATATTATCTACCAGATTACATACTAAATATATTATAAATACTAGACAATTCAAACAATATTTCTGTTTTGTATTATCACTTTGAGTTCCCAAGCTCTTTGAAAATCACCCGATATATGCTATGTTTAGTTTTTTCAAAAAGCATAGTTCATTTTTAAAGAAATACAGCAAAAGTAAACATCCCATTTTTTTAAAGGCTTTTGAAAAATCAACAAATTTATATCAAACTTTAAAAAATGTTAATAAAATTTTGTAGCACTTTTATTTTAAGTATGTAGTTTTTAATTCATTCAATTTTTATCAAAAATAAGTGGAAGTTGGAAGTTATGAGAAGTTTTAGTTTTTTGTCTGCTTCCACGACAACCGGTTCTAAGTTACAGAAACAACCCGGTTTTATATCCAGCCAGAGACTGTCACTCTAGCGCATTCACCAAACAATTACGAGGAATGTTTATATTGTTACAACAACAACTAAATTCGACATACCCAAAAAAGCTTAAGAAATTGTATCATAAAAATTTTATTAAGAAGTATTCAAATTTCTCCAAATTTTTTTTTTTATTTTTGCATAGAAATTTGTTCAGTTTTAATAAGTTTTTGAAGTGAAACTTCTTAGGCGTCGATAGGCGAGCGAGAATGGAGAGTAAAATTTCAAGGCCATGCAACGTTTTGGGCATTTTCGTTCCGCGAGAGAGAAAAAAGATATAACGCAGAGGAAAAGGAGAGAGAGAGCTATACCTTATATACATATATCTTAGATACATATTAGGCTATTTTTCCTGAGTTTTTCTTTGTTGTTAATAATTTCTAGTGAGAAATAACACTGCGTACTTTCTGGCGCTTGTTTGTTGGTGCAAGCTTGTAGGAAATATATTTTTGGTGCCTACTTTTTGGTGTTATATTTCCTTGGTGCCTACTGTTTGGGGCGTTTGTTGCTACAGTTTGTGTCCGGCGTTATTCTTTCTCTTTCCCTTTCTCTTTCTCTTTCTCTCTCTCTCTCTCTCTCATTCTCTCTCGGGTCTATCCCTCTTTCTTTGTTTGCCTTGAAAGTTTCACTTCTGTTATGTGTACTACGCTACACGCAATTTTTTTGGAGAATTCAAGACTCCGTTTTATATTATTTTTGTCAGAAAGTGAACTATACTTGTATAGTCCATATCGCGTTGCTCTCCTTGCCGCGGGGATGAGGCTTAAGTGGAGGTTAAATCTCCCTCGGAAAACTATCAAGAAAGCTCCATATAGGGATTGACCGCGAAACGACGCATGTGATGACCATTCAATCATCTATATGGAAAGCACCGCACCAACAAATTACCACGTCAAGGTATGATTGGAATCGTGCTGAGAACTGAATGGCGCAGGGAATCTAAACATGTGGAGCATGATAGACCGTCAGGCAAGGCCACCGTAAAAATCAAAAGATGTCTGATAAAAAAACCAAAACTTTTATAATAAAAGTGAACATAGCGAAGCAAGGCAAAAAATTGGTTTATGCAACCACTGAAAGTGAATCATAAGATGCATATGTCTGTCAGAAGATAAATACAAGTCATAAGTAAATCATATTTGCCACCTGTGAAGTAGATAGCTGCAGTATACAAACAGACAAACGGTACGCGTAAAGGTCAAAAACAAGATTTTCATAAATCAAAATATTTTTTTTGTTTTTTTTTATTTACTAAAAAAATTATTCGAAATCAAAATTGAATGATTAATTTTGCGTCCCATTGCTCAATTAATTTCCTCCTTTCTGGATAATTTTCTCGCTCTGGCCTACGCTACTAGCAGGGGGTATTCTATGCATCGCTAGGAATGTGTGACAAACCAGTCGACCAATTAAGCACATTTCTCATTGGCATTTCTCTGCAAATGCAACACTTCGACTATTTGTCGTCATTGTATATTTTTTAATATTTATTTCGACTAGCAATTAGACTCTTCCAAGTTGTCGTCATCTGGCCTCTCAAGCTGACCAGCCCATATGCAGTTTCACCGTAGCGCGCTGGCTGGTGACGAATTTCACTAATTTTCAGATTTATACGATTAAAACCTATGTATCTTCTGGCAAGTTAACATGCAAAATCTTGCTATTAAATAACTTTTCAAAATCGTAGAAATTTATTCCCAAAATCAGTGTTCAGAAATGTTCGCACAAGAAATATTTTGTTCACAGCTCAGACATACTTCTGATGCTCTACTGGCTTTCTAAAGAAGCAAAATTGCAGGTAACTCTCAGACCCCCATTTGATCTCGAAAAATTCAATCTTTGATGTGCTTTCCACCGCATTCATTCTTACTTATCCAAATTTTATGATGAAATCAAACTCTCCACGTAAATACTAATCCTCTCATGGCTAAATTATGCCATCAAAATAGTGCAAGCCGAATGGCCGAGTCAACTACTTTTTGAAATAAACGTGATTACTAAACCAGCTGAAATAAAGTGCCCATTAGTGTTAAATCGAATTATATTTTCCTCGATAATCATTCTTTCATGTAAACATTTTTGCTTGTTTACCAGAGTATAGAAGAAAGCAAAGGAAGCTGAAGATATAAACTAAATACTAAACTAATAACAGGCCAAAACATTGTATGCTTTGCTAAGGCACAGAGGTTACGATGGCTTGGGCATCTTCTTAAAATGGGCGACAAAGAGATAAGGGAAAAGACCTTACGCTTTTATGTGATGATATCCAAGAAGACCACGATGAATAATGCTAGAAGGAGTAATGCATTGAACGGAGACAATATCTCTCAATATATTGTAAGAGAAACACTGGTATGATGATGATGAGGATAGTGAAAAATTCGATTGCAAGGAAATGAGTTGAGCTTGTGGGACTCACATTCAAAGTCGGGTAGATGCATTCGTAAACTTCTAGTCATAATATCTATGTTTTGATGAAAGAAAACACGTTCTACCTTTTTCTGTTTTTTCACAAAAATTGTTTTATTTAAAAACAATAAAAAAATATATTCCAAAGTCTCTTATAAAATATACACGAAGGCTTAACTTAAATAAGGTCACTTTTCTGTCTCACATTCAAAGTCGGTCACGACATAAAAAATCGAAAAAAATTTGTACACAACGCAAAATTAATACTTCGTTGCTCCACCTGTTTACTTTCGATGCCTAGTTTTCTCACGGTTTCTTTCAAATTTTGTTTAAAAATTGTTAAATAAACGTGTTTATTCATTATTCCATGAATGAAATGCAATTTTCCAACTCCTGATGCCGCCATGCATCCCCAAACCATTACAGATCCACCACCGTGTTTAACCGTTTTTCTTAAATTCTTGCCTTCCAGCTTTTGTTTGGTTTGCGCCACACTTTACCCCTTCCATCACATGAAAATAAATTAAATTTACTTTCGTAAATAATACCTAAAGAATGAAAATTAAAACCATGAAATTGTTATTTTTTCCCCCATTTAGAATGCTCCAAAAATCGAAATCGTTAGCCAAATATTGGCGAGCAAAAACAAGCCGGTCATTCTGGTTTTTCTTGCTTATTAGGGGCCTCTTCCGCGCAACTCGGCCGTGAAAATCATTTTTTCGAAGAAGTCTTCTTATTGTTTCGGGATTTACCTCCACCCTAGAAGCTTCTTTAATCATCGCAGTTAATTTTGGAGCAGAAATAAAGGGATTTTTTTCACTTCCCTTAGCACCATGCTCTCATCTTTGGAGGAAAGCTTCTTTGGACGGGTTCCACGATGCTTATTTGCAATGAAACCATTTTCATTGTATTTAGCAATAATATCGTGCACTGTTGACTTACTTTTTTTTATCAATTTCGATATTTCTCGCTCAGATTTTCCGTCTAAGTGCAGTTGCATTGCTATTTTGCGTTCCTCCAATGTAGACTGTTTAACATTACGCGGCATTTTGCAAAATACTTTAATAAACTCACCCAATGATTGACAAGGCAACAATGAACAATAACTTTTAATACAAATATTGAAAATTTAGAAATAACGGTATGCATATTTGCAAAACATGGTTTGCCCGACTTTAAATGTGAGACAGAGAAGTGGTATTTCTGAAAACTATCTTCTTCATCAATACCCCAATGCCCTCAATGCTAGTGATTTGTTTATCCCTTATCTATTTAATTAATTATTTATTTATTAATTATTTATTTATTTATTTACTTAACTATTTACTTATTTACTTAATATGGCAGTTTTACTGTCATGATTGATACTGTAATCTAAATCATTTACCCAGTCTAATATGGTGCCTAGTATTTCAGGAGCCATCATCTTGTTAGGCACAGTCTTTATCGCTCTACAAAGCACCACTGGCTGTGATGCATGCCTTGGCAATATTTTTGTAACTCTTTTTTTGCACTTTTCTTAAATTTCCTTACACGTAAGTAAATGAAACAATGCACCTTCAAGGCATAAAAATAACATAAGAGAGTTCTGCTGCAGCTTTTTCATTATCCCTCACACTTCATTTGCTTACTTAACCTACCTTGGCAATCTACTCTAACTTTGCACTCTGAACATTTTTTCAGAAGGCCAAAAATAAGGTTTGCGTATTTCTTTTTTCTTCGTTTCTACCCAAGTAAAATTCCAATCATTACACAAACTACCTCGAAATGTTCTTAGTAAGAAGCAAAGGCATTGCTTTCTTTTAGACCATTTCAAAGTACTTAGAAGAAATGCCACTTAAAATGTGTGAAATTTAACATAGCAACTATATTATTTTCTTGTAGTTTTCGTAGGCAACAGAAAGTTTACAGTTATAAGTGGATACGAGTATTAGGGGTGTCTTATTTTCGCATATCCACTTTAATCCGTGCACTAGTAGAACTGAGGTGCGGTTTTAAGGCAACTAATTCTAGCCAATGTTCAGTTAATATGTTGGTAATTCAAACATCATGCACATCCCGATCGCAGCTTTTATCAAAACTTCAAAGTTACATAATTTGTTCTACAATAAATCTTAAGCACTTTTTTCTGTTAGGCACACTAAAGAACCTCAATATCTGCAAGATCCCCACAGCTTCTGCAATGGAGGCTGTACGGAAGTCCGGGCTTCTTCACATGAGTTCGGATCAGCCAGTGACCATCGCTATGAATTTGGAAATTGAATGGTGGAAGATCCATAGATCTTTAACCATCCTGCTTCTGTCGTACTGAGGCCAAAGGGTTTTTGAGATAGCATAGATGTTTTGAGATAAGATAGAGAAAACAGATGGATTTTCGCTTTTTTTATGAAAGAAATTGTGCAGTTTCCCTTTAACAACGGTCAAGAAGACACCGATATCTGAGATGGGGACTGAGACCGGTTGTGCCGACCATTTCCTGGCAAGCTCATCGGCAATTTCAATTCCATCTATGTTTCTGTGCCCTGAAACCCAGATAAGAGAAATGTTTCCTGCACATTCGGGTGGAACCAGAATAGAGCTGCAATATGGCGACGATAGGGCCTTGGTCGGAGCTTAACTATCGGAAAAAATATTGATGTCTCCCTTCCAATAGCGATCCCTAAGCATTTTGAACGAGCGCGAAAATATCTGCTCATAAAAAAAAACTCCTCTAGTTTTTATTAGTTCAAAGGAGACTAAAATATTGGGTGATCGAGAGGCAGCACAGGCTCTCGACAATATTTTAGATGTGCACCTGGCACCGCAAACTAGCCTCAATACAATTTAAAAACCATTAAAACTGGGTGCTCGAAAATAATGGTATGGCAATGTTTCTCATATTATGGCGCAGGCCTCATACACAAAATTGATGGGTTGATGGACAACACCATTTATGTGTAAATAATGCAAAAGGTTATGTTGCTGTATTGCAGAGAGGAAATTCCTATAAAATGGGTCTACCAAGAGGACAATGGTCCTAAACACACCAAGAAGGTCAAGGCTTGGTATCGCGCAAATGAATTGAGGTTATGGGAATGGGGTGCTGAGCTACCCCGACCGCAATTCTATAGAAAATCTAAGGTGGGACTTGAAAAGAGCTGTGCACAACGCCAAACCGAGAAACAATCAATAACTTTGTGAAATTGTTAAAGATGCGTAGCTGAAGATTTCGAAACGATTTACTTTGTCCCTTGTTAAAAAAAGTTTGGTTTTTCATTATAGAATTGATTTAGATATGTGTTCAGTTTAAGAACAGAATAATAGATATTTCAAAGAGACTAAAAACCTTCTAATCACATCATAGATTTGATGACAAATCTAACATTTTTTTTGGTATTGCTAGTTTAGTGTTCGCGACGTAGTTACTGCACCAATCGGAAGAAGAAGAAAAGCTTCAGTTGAAGAGTTATACCATAAATGCTGCTAAAACCAAATGCCGTTTGATTACGGAATAAAACTGTAGGTCCCTCCACTTATAGAAGAACACGAATTGAAAGAGAAACTCGACCAAATGCTTAATACAGGACGTAGGTGTATTCGAGTGCATCACTCACCATACCAAAAAAATGTTTCCAACGGAATCATAAAATCTATTATATCTAAAGGCTTCCGCGAAAATATTTCCGAAAAACACTAGGATTTACATCAGCTGGACCGAATTGAAAGTACCACCAAAATTTTTAAAAATTTTATTAAAAAAAATGATTTTTAATTTTTTAGCACACCTTTAAGACTGAATTAATTATCATCTGAGGGCATTTTTTGTAAAAAATATTTTCCAAAACTAATTTAAATAAAAAAATATTAATTTTGAAGTTATTTTCAATATTTGCACATTTTAATATTTTTTCGCGTTATTTTTATATATAATAAATTTTATAATTCTAGTAGAATAACCCCAATTTTTCTAGGGAGGTTTGGCGGAATATAAAACTTATATATAATTTATAAATACAGGGTGCGCCATCTGTTATGTCGGTATGTAAACGATGAATAACTTTGTCATTTACCAACCGATCGACTTCAACATAAATGTTTTCAGTGCAATTTCAACCATGGATCGCTTTACACTGAAGCAACGCGCTGAAATAGTGACGTTATACATCGAAAATAATCGTTCTATTGTTCTAACTCCACGCGCATATCTTAAAAAGTATCGTGACAAATAGGCACCGTCTGACAATGAAATTGAAATTTGAAAAGGTCGAGCCAAGGAGCACCAGGAGATTTGGTGGCTCCTAAAACACTCAGGCTAAAGAGCCCATTGTATTTAAAGCTCTGGAAAGGGGGTAGATAGTCAAGGAGGGAAGGAGAAAAGTATCAGAGAAAGAGATAGGAAAGAATAGAGACAGAGATAGAGATAGTTAGTCATAAGAGAATTTTAAAGATTCTTTGGCAAATCTGTAAATATCATCCAGTTTTAGAGAACGAATATTACTCATTCTCAGGACATCAGAACCCAAACTCGTAGCCGTGCTCTAGCGAAGGCTGGACACTCACAGAGAAAGTCCTCAGTGCTATCCGCCTCCTCCAAGCAAGACACGCACATCGGGTCTTCAATGATTCCAATGGTGGTCATATGCTGACCCCATGGGTTGTATCCTGTAATAATAGCGACCATCAACCGAATGTGTTTTCTTCTAAGTTTTAGTAGAAAGTTTGACAGTTTTCTATTCGGACTTCTCAAAAAACACTTTGCAGTTCCGCAGCGTTCTAGACCGGACCATCGTTCTTTATGCAGATTGCCTACATAATCGCTGATCCAATTCATGATTTCTGCGGAACTAATTCCGATTATTGGCTCTGGCCCCTGTGGGGGCACCGCTGATCCACGGTTGACCAATTCGTCGGCGATTTCGTTTCCTTGAACACCGGAGTGTCCCGGAACCCATATAAGTACAAGCCTGTTTTGTCTTGCGACATAATTGAGCTTCTTCTTACATTCTTGAACAATCTTTGCAGCCTGACTGTCACTGAAAACTCCAATCTGTTTCCCGCTCCATCTCCTCTCGATTATCCATTCGGCTACTTTCAGGATGGCAAAAACTTCTGTTTGGAAAACAGTTGCCATTTCCCCCATAGCATAGTGATACTTATTACTATCGTTTAAGTACCGTCCGGTTCTAGACTTTATATCCGTCAAACCTCCCTGCATGCATTCTGAGTTGCTCCGTTGCTCATGCAATGGAAATCTGACATCAAATTTCCTTCCAAATGAAACTATGGGTATCAGGTCGTGTTTAGGTGCCAAAAACAGTGGATACTGCTCAGATAGCAATTTAAAGATTTCTCTGTATCCCGAAGTTCCGTCTTCGTGCCAGAAGCCATATTTATGGAGTCTACACATTTCTTTTATTGCTTCCTATTGTATCTTAAGATCCAGGGGGAGCAAATCAAGCAAAGAATTTAGGGCATCACCAGAGGATTTACTCATGGCCCCCGTGATGCATAAACATACACTTCTTTGCAGCCTGTATAGTTCCCGGATTGTGGACTTAACCATGCTCCGTCGCCACCAGACCACAGAAGCGTAAGTGATGATTGGTCTGATAAGTGCTGTGTATATCCATAAGACCACAGCAGGTGTTAGACCCCAGGTTTTACCAAAGGCTCTGCGGCATTGCTGAAAAATCATGAATGCCCGATTCACCTTCAGTGAAACATGGGTCTCCCACGTCAGCTTCTTATCCAAGATCTTCTGACAATACTATTCGTCGTTTTTTTGGGTACGGGACAATAGGAGATCGTCAACATGCCATTCATCAACGACCAAGACGTCCCAATGAACTTGTTGAAGCAGTGAGGGAGAGCGCTGCCCAGGAGCCAACAGTGTCGTATCGTCGTCGCGCTCAGCATTTTGGCGTCAGTGAAACCACAATGCGGCGCATTTTAAAGGATGATTTAAATTTGTTTCCGTATAAAGTGCAATTGGCACAAAGAATATTGCCGACAGACCATTCACCTCACTTGGAATACGGCCAAACAGTCGCTCGCATGGTTGACACTGAACCCAGTTTTTGGAAGCAAATTTTAATGAGTGACGAGGCACATTTTAACCCCTCTAACAGCGTGAATAAACAAAATTGCCACATTTGAAGAACTGAGAATCCACAAGAGATCCATGAAACGGCATTGCATGACCGGAAAGTAACTGTTTGGGTCGGCATTTGCGCCAAAACCATCAATGGTCCATATTTTTACCAAGAAAACGAAACGGTCAATAGAAACCAATATCGATGGATGTTGGCTCATTATGTCTGCCCGCAAATGCATGAGAAAGGTTTAGACGGTTACTGGTTTCAATAAGACGGCGCCACATTCGCAATGTAACAATTGAATTTCTGCAACGAAAAATTCCCGGGACGTCTAGTGGCAAAAAGAGCGACATCGACTGGCTGCCCAGATCATTTGACTTAACCCCCCGGACTTCGTTTTGTGCGGTTATCTGAAAAGTAAGGTTCACGCCAACAAGCCGCCGACTATTGACCAGCTTAAGGCAAACATTTGTGTCGAAATTGAGGCTATAAAACCCGAAATGCTTGACAAGGTGATGTCAAACGCAGAAAAAATATCACAGCTTGTGATTGCTAATAAAGGGGCCACTTGATTGATATTGTATGCAAAAAATACTTTTATTAAATTGTAAATAAGCAGACCAAATAAAAATATCTCACTTATACAAATCAGTTGTTTTTTTTCAGAGTTATTCAATGTTTTCATACCAACATAAAAGAATGCGCACCCTGTATTTGTGGAAAACACAAGACGCACGGCACGCCACAAATATGTTAGGAGGAGGAGCTCGGCCAAACACCAAATAAAAGATGTAAGCGCCAATTTGAATTTCATTTGAATTTGGGCCTCTGAAGATATTTATCGGATTAAAAAGAAAAACGTTTCAAATCTCTCCCCTTTCACAAACACACATAAATTTAAATGTTCGTATGTAAGCGATGCACGCTCTGTAGCTCAACAGTTTTTATGAACTGTAATATTCTAACACACCTAACAAGCACTGACATAAACCGTTTTCTTTTTTCATGGTTTCAGACTTAAAATCTGCAATTTACTGTTACTGCAACTGCTTGGGGCAAAATAATATTTACAAGTACTTTATGTTTTTGTTTCTTCTTGTTTGCATGAATGTTTTGCCAACTACGTGCATACATGCAAAGACATATATATGTGTGTGTGTGTTGGGATTTGTTTATAGCAAAAAGTTGCTCTGCTTAATTCTAAATAACTTTTATGGTGTGGGGCATCATCGCGTTGAGTAAAAAGTTTACTCGGAATTAAAATTTGGAACAATTTTAGCAATGAAAATGTGCGAAAAGAAGCTTGCGCAAATATTTTTTTAAATGATGCAAAAGTTTATCTAAACCAGATGGGCATTAATGATAAACCTGAGAAATTATATGCAATAGTAACTTTTGTGTGAACATTTTGAAACTAAAGCCCGGTTAGAAATTTTAGTACATGCACCAGGTGGCGCAAAATTAATCACCTTTGTGAAACAGACAACTGCAGCATACAAACAGGCAAGCAATGGGGGCGCGAGAAGGTCAAACTAAAGATTTCCGTCACTCAAAATATTTTTTTGTTTTGTATTAAATATTTAGTAAAAAAAATTGTTCAAAAACAAAACTGGATGGTTAATTTTGCGCCACCTATTATGAAATGAGTGAAATTTATAGAATTTTTAAAGTAAATTTAAAATAAAAAGTTCCGTCACTCAAAATATTTTTTTATTTTGTATTTAGTAAAAAAAATTCACAAACAAAATTGGATGATTAATTTTGCGCCACCTATTTTGAAATGAGTGAAATTTATGGGATTTTTAAAGTAAATTTAAAATAAAGATTTCCGTCACTCAAAATATTTTTTTATTTTGTATTTATTAAAAAAATTTATTCAAACACAAAATTGGATGATTTATTTTGCGCCACCTATTTTGAAATGAGTGAAATTTATAGAATTTTTAAAGTAAATTTAAAATAAAGATTTCCGTCACTCAAAATATTTTTTTTGTTTTGTATTTAGTAAATAAAAGTATTCAAAAACAAAATTGGATGATTAATTTTGCGCGACCTATTATGAAATAAGTGCAATTTATAGAATGTTTAATAATAGAAAAATAATATAAAATAATTTTTAATAATCAATTTTTTATCTTTTTTTACTTAATCTTTATATTAGGTTAGGTTAGGTAGTAATGGTGGGCCCACTTGGACGAAAGAAGTTTGGTTCCTCCTTTGTGATACCATTGCAAGAGGGGAAAAAGAGGTGAAGGAAGAAAAGGACGAAAGGGAAACGGGTGCGGAGGGTTGGGTGTTTGTGAACTATGAACAGTGACTAGTCTGCGGTTGCGTTAGCCTCTTTATGCTGCTGATGAAGTTCATCAGATTTTTGTTATGAAGACCTGCTATATTAGCAGGCGCAGAAAAGAAGTGAGAACCAAGATGCTTGAATCTTAGTCCCGCAAGAGCTGGGCAGCTAAGGAGCAGGTGCTGAGATGATTTCACCTCATCCTCCATACAGCTGACGAAGTAATTCCGAGTCTCACGGCATGTATACCCCGCGGGTGGTGACCCGTGAGGATGCCCACGAAATTTGAGAGATGAGATTTTGTCATCTTCAGAATATCCCTCGAACGCCTCCTATCCAAATGTGGCCAGAATGACTTCCTTATATTTAGTTTGCGCATTTTTTTATCGAAATTTTTGAATCATTGCTTTTATCTTTCAGGTAATCCTTTATCTCTATATTCACAATTATCGTGATTTATATAATAGATATTCGATGTTCGTATTCGCAAGCTGCCGGGCGATTGAACACTGCCGTATTTTTTTAAATTTTAATCAGTTCATATATTTTTGGTCGATCTCAAACAGTCAGCATAGTTAGACATTGCTTCTTCTCCATATATAGGGGGTCCGTCAAGGATCGTTACGTGGTCCCCTACTGTTTATAACGATCTGCCTAAGAAGGTGAAGCACACTAAAATTCAGATATATTGCAATTGAGCTTCCCTAATCACTCATTAAACCTTTGTATGCATAACCTCAACAAGGAGTCAGACGTAGTCAACGAGTGGGCAAGTAACAATGGCCTGTTCCTGAATCTAAATATGTCAATTTTTTTTTAAAAACATTCTGACATCAATGTTTACGACAAAATTTTATTAAACAGATCGGCGATACCTTATGTTGATGTAGCTAAAAACCTTTGTGTACGAGTCAGTAGAACACTAACATGAGGTAAAGTATATGGGATGCTAAGGTCCTTATAAATAGTTAACACAGCACGTAACAGCAATGCCCGCAAGGCTGCTCATCGCGACATCTTATTTGCTACCAACGTAGTTGTAGGGCTGTGAACTCTATGCTAATACTGATAGTCAATGCAATAAAAAAACTGAATGAGATTTATAATAAGATGGGGAGAAAACGGTATGATCACATCTCTCTATGGGCTCGCAAGATAACCTCGATATCACTCGACGATATGTTTAAGTTCAAGGGCCTTATAATGTTTCACAAAATCATTGTCTCTGAAGATCATCCGCAAAGATCAAAAATCGACTTCAAATTACTCAATCGCCACGATTACAACAGCTTTTGCACTTGAAATTTCCTTCTGTAATATCTGAATGTCAGTTTTTCGTCTATACTATTCGCCTAGGGAACTACCTCTTAAGCTCAGGGCAACTAAAGATACATTGCACTTTAAGGGGACAGATCCCTGTAAAATTTCGAAAAAAACAAAAATATTTTTTCATAAAATGTTAATATAATCCTTTAAGAATGTGTCAAAAAACTTTTAGAACGTAAATTTAAGTATTTGTTATTTTATAGATCGTCAACCGTGACGTCTCTATCATCAATTTCAAATCGAAATCGGTTCCTTCTGGCTGTCCAAATCATTACTATACGAGATGGCACAAAATTAAGCATCCAATTATATTTTTAAAAACTTTTTTGCTAATTAAACAAAATTATTTTGAGTGATGGAATTCTTTATTTAGCCTTTAGGCACTCCATTGCCTTTCTCTTTGTATACTACAACTGCCTTGCCTGCAAGTGTCGAAAATTATAAGTCTTCTGTTATTTATTTTTTTTGCGCCACCCTGTCAATTTACATACCTAGTTGACACCCACAGATCAATCAGAATTTTTTTATTATTGTGTTTTGACAATTATGTTTACAGTTAACTATAAAACACAATAAGCTTGTAGCTAAGGCTGATGTGGCAATCAAAATTGAAAGAGACCTTACACCTTGACTTAGAACAATTTTATACCAAACAAGACTTTCGACAGAGTGATCATCTATCGGTAGTTTTAGTTTTAAAGAATTAGAGGACTTTCTTTACTCAAGAGGCACGGATAATATCGTCGGCTTGGGAATTTAATGGAGCATTTCCCGAATTTCTATTCCTTACCTTGGGAAGTAAAGCCCGTTTTAAATATACAAAAACCACGTCCTATAAATCTACCAAATGCTCTTCCTTTTATAAGGCGCAGAATCGTACGTGCAGACAGCATCCGTTGAAGTTTAGTGTTCGGAGGAAAGATTCTACAAAAGGCGCTTAAAGCTTAGCCATTGGCGTCAATGAATGCCACAGGCAATGAAAAAATGATTTGTATGAACTTTAGGAAAATTTAATGCAAGGTTTAAAATGTAATAGTTCCGCTGACTCGGAACTCGGGCAAAAACACCAAAATGGTTTGCTTAATAGAGGTCGCCATCGGTAGGCAATGAAAACCTCCGAGTGTAATTCTGCTATGAAAATGTTCCTCATAAAATCCATCTGCCATTCAGAGGTGGTATAAAATTGTGGTCACCCCATTTGTGTAAAAACATCAATGCACATACCACAAATAGGATAAGAAGCTTGGCCAAGCATGCGTCAAATATCTAATTAAACAAGGTGGCAAAAAATGAATCATAAATTTTTTTTAATAATTATTTTTTTATTAAATGAAAGAAATTTTTTTTAGTGATGGAAATCTTTACTTTGACCTTTTCGCGCTCCATTGGTCCATCTGTTTATATACTCCAGCTATCCAGTTCACAGATGTCAAATATGATTGACGTACGACGCCATTTGCATTATTCATAAATCTTCCGATAGAGTGATTAATTTTGCGCCACTTTGTAAATATCATATATTTTAACGCTCCTATTGCTATTTTACCTGCTGGTGCTTGCGAAGGTAAAGTAAAACCTTTTATACATTGGAAAGATTAAGTAGTAAATGACTTGGCCCAATTTAATCTTTCGAATTGGCATCCATTACTGGAAAATAGAAATTACCAGCGCGCTTTTTTGCATTTGTTCTAAGCCCTCCGTTAGGCACACGGCTTTGCACGTGAATTTCACATATTTCTATTAGAGTTAACGACTTGAGCTTCCATGTAGCTTAATAAAATTTAATATTCTATTGGTTTATGGATATAACCTTTCACAGAGGATACTCGAACAGGACGAAAAAAAGCCCAACCGAAGGTTTTAAAAAAGGTGTTCAACGGAGGGTTAATCACTAAGGCGGCTATAATGGCAAATAAGCAGAAAAAGAAGAACTTGTTTTAAACGGCAAAAAAATTAATTTTTATTCGACTTAAATTTTAATCGAAACTTGAAAATGCAGTTTGTACAATAAATAAGTGTTAAGGGGGGACCCTGCGTTAGAGACTTCAAAAAATCGGTTTTTTTTTGCATAAATGTCTTCCCAAACTATCCAAGAATGTGTTCTCAAAATTTCAGAAGCAAGATTAAAATATTTTTGGAGTTACAGAAGAAATTGTGAGCAAGCGTCGAGCAGGTTTTTTATTTTTACGATTTTTCCTAATTGGCGGGAAAGATAGGGAAGAAGTTAAACGTTCTATCGAAACGAGATCATATTGATTGTATTCGGATTTAAATTCCCTTCTAGTTGAACCTAAAAAACCTTAAGAAAGTTATGATTAACCCACTTTTTAAACAATCTAAAGGGAATTTGTTTTTCCAAAAAAATGATTTTTTTTTTTATTTAGCGAAAAATTGTTGAATTTCTCACTTTTTGTTTAATTTTCTTGGTTTAACTAGAAGCTATACTATACTAAAATAAAAGGTTTTTGGATGCAGATGAAAATTGCGATCTGTATCTTTCCCGCCGCACGACACATGCACACTCGAGGCGCCTCGGCAAAATGCTTGTACCAGGCATAACATGACATTTTAATGAAAAAATTTGAGAAGACTGTTGAAATATATAATAATAAAACCTGAAAGTTTCGTTTCAATTGAATATTTCTTTCCTTCCCAAAAAAAACACGAAAAAATCGATTTTTTGAAGCCTCTAAAGCAGGCTCCCCCCTTAATGTTTAGCTACCACACGCAAATACGTCAAAGTTCATCATACGCCCAGGCGAACGCCATGCAGCAAATAGCCAAACCATTAACCAAGGTACACTTTTAATTGTTTCAAAGCCTAGCGCCAAGGGCTGAAACTGTTTCTCGCTTCACGTATCCTTAATTTCTTAATAAATTGGATACTTTCGGCCTGACAAAAAAAAAATTCAGCCAAAACAAGCGCCATTCGGCGACGATAGAACGCAAAGACTAGTCAACGACAGTCAAATAGTTGAGCAAACAAAAATTTGAAAAGTCAACCAAGTGGCGCTAACATGAATTCTTGCACACTACATACGCACGTACACACACACACATACACATACATGGACGTAATTCCTATAAAGTGGAAAAGAGGAAATAAGTAGCAAAAGCGAAACGATGCACACAAATCTCTATACAAATACCATTCATTCACATCATTCTGTGCTGTTGGGGTTGTTGTTGCTTCCAGTGCAATCACCCTGACTATTGCCGCTGATGCATCATCTGTGTTACTATGATGCCGCCGCCTTTACAGCAGTACAAATAATTAAATAGCGACGGCACCAGCTTTTGCTATGGAGCACAACGACGGCGGCAGGCAACGGACAGCGGCGGGTGATGGCTGCAGTTGCAAGGCTATGCAATGAAATAATTTGTCAACGTAATTATTTATGCAACACACCAAGCACATGTTTTTCAAAAAACACACGCACACATACACACGCGCACATAGACACAACATTTGGTTTAACAGCAGCAAAAGCAGCAGCATCGAGAATAACAATAACAACATGAAGCATGCTCAAGCGCCATGTGGCAATCATTTTGAAATATTTTTCTGTTTTTTTGTTTTTGTTTTCGGTTTGCCATTCATTCGAACGGCGCTCAAAGTCAGTTACTAATTAAGTGGAATTATGTCACTGCAATACTGATGTCAAGGCACTTAAATTTTTCCCCTTTTTTTTGTGTTTTAGGGTTTTATTTTTCTATTTGTTTAATTTTTGTTTTTCTCTCATTGTTGTTTTTGTTTTTTTTTGTTTGTTTTTGTTTTTTCTCATTACATAAACAATTTCACTGCATGGTGAACAACCAATGACATTTAATGTGCAAGAATTCCTTTCACTTTCCATCATCAAGCTAATATTCACAATTCCACCAAGAAAAATTCATCACTGCCACTACCACCAAAAAATTTATTGCACTTTTCAAAACTCTAACGAACTTTTCATAGTATGTGCTCCGCCCTTCTTCCTCTTTCAGCGGGCAATTCTTCTTCTACGCTTTCACTTCCACATCCACTTCCTTTACCTCACTTGATTTCATACACTTTTTGTTGTATTCTTCTATTACTTATACGCCGTGTCGTCGTTAGTCCGCTACGCACAACCGCTCGCGTTGAGATCGTGAACGTTAGTGATTTGTTTTGTGGAGCTGCATGGACCACGAGGTATCCAATCAAAACACAAAACGAAGAATGCACGTGCAATGACGGAGATGGTGTAGCGACCACATGATGGCGTCGTCAGTGTGAACAGTTTTAATGCCACTGTAGCGCAGTATAACAGTTAAGTTTGGGTAAAACAGTGAGTGTTTGTGGTGGTGATTTATCGGTGTGCGTTGGGTTTTACGTGTGGTTGTGTGTGTGTTGGCCCATAATTCTGGTCTTTTTAGACGAATTGCTTCACGTAAACGACGCATAATGCTGAAATAATATTCTTTATTAACAGTTTGGCCAGGTGGAAGGAATTCATAGTGCACCACACCACGAAAATCGAAAAAGAACTGTCATCATGACCTTTATTTTTGAACGACTTTGACGTGCTCCTTTCGGTCTGGCCTCGCCTTTAGCACGATATTCGCTTGATTGGTCGGTTGTTTCAGGGTCGTAAGCATAAATCCAAGTCTCATCTCCCGTAATGATGCATTTGAGCTTATCCTGATAGTCTGAAAGCATTGTTTCACACACATCAACGCGACGACTTTTTTCCAAGAAATTGAGAGTTTTCGGTACCAAACGAGATTTGACTTTTCGTAGGCCCAAATGGTCTTTCAAAATGGTTTTCACAGATCCTTCTGATATTCCGATCATATCAGTAAGGTCTTTAACAGTCAACTGACGATTTTTGAAGTCTTTGTACCACTTATAAACATTTTTCTGCGACATGGTCGAAACACCAAATTCCTTCTGCATGCTAAACATTTCCGCAGCCGAAATTTCATTCCGCAAACAAAATTTGATGGCACTTCTCTGCTCAATCAAATCCGACATTGTAAAAATCGAAAAATGCACTATTGGCCGTTTGGTAAACACAAGCGTAAATATATTACTGATAATGACATTCACATGAAAGTTGGCCCAGATGTTGTTAACAGTGCTGCCAACTCATGAAAAAAATAACTAGAGCGAAATTTTAATCCCGCGAAGTTTAACAAATAAATTCACCTTACTTTTTGCCCACAGTCGATATATGGTCTGAGGTCGATATATTTCAAAAAATCGCATCTCTAGACCGATTTAATAAATGCAGGAGTTCATATCGACCACTTAAATATATAAGTTGTCCTATTGGGTATGAGGCCATTCTAGATATGTAGATATAAAACCCGAATGCATCTTAATTGTGTTTAGAAAAAATTGACTGGCTAAGTCGACGTTTTTTCCAATCTTCGAAACACTTCAAAAAATCAGTTTTTTTATCTTGTTCAGCTCCTCCTTCGATGCCGTCTTTATCTCGTCAATCGTAGCGTAGCGTCGTCCTTTCATGGGCCTCTTCAGTTTCGGGAACAATAAAAAGTCACAGGGGACCAGATCTGGGGAATACGATGGCTGTGGCATCATTAGTGTGTTGTTTTTGACCAAAAAGTCGCGCACAAGCAACGATGTATGATCAGGGGCATTATCGTGACGCAAAAGCCAATTTTTGTTCTTCCACAAATCCGAGCGTTTCTGGCGGATTGCTTCGCGTAAATTGCGTATAACTTGCAGGTAATATTCCTTATTGACCGTTTTACCCTGTGGCAAGAACTCATGATGCACAAACCCCCTGCAATCGAAGAAAACGGTAAGCAAAACTTTTACATTCGACCGAACTTGGCGCGCTTTTTTCGGTCTTGGTTCGTGCGGCAGCTTTCATTGAGGTGATTGAGCTTTGATTTCCAGGTCATAACCATAAACCCACGATTCGTCATCAGTTATGACCCTCTGGAGCGAATTTAGGTCGTCGCGGACAGAGTCCAAAATCTCGCGATGTTCATGCGATGCTGCTTTTGGTCGAAATTGAGCAGTTTTGGTAGGAATTTTACGGCGACCCGTCTCATGCCCAAATCATTGAAAAAAATCATGTGGCACGAGCCAATCGATATGTCTAGGTCCTCAGCAAGTTTTCTAACGGTGATTCGACGATTGACCAATGCCATTTTCTTCACTTCACCAATTTTTTCGCCTATTCTTGAAGTGCTCTGGCGTCCGGCATGCTTTTCGTCGTTCACATCTTCTCGGCCTTCTGAGAACATTTCGTACCACCGATAAACGTTGCTTTGCTCCAAAGTAGTTTCTCCGTATGACACAGCCAACATTCGGAATGCATCCGCGCACTTAATTTCGTTTTTCACACAAAATTTGATTCAGGTTCTTTGATCCATATTTTTGAATAGGTAAAAATCGAAGACGAACCGAAAGACGTGCAAGCAAAGCAGCTGTCAACAATTAACTGAACATTCAAAATGGCCGACAAGGCATGAGTGAGAGACATGAGTACCAACATATCGCCACAATGAATCGAAATTCGCAATACTTTTTGAACACACCTCGTATGCGCATATGTCGAATAAATTTTGGCTCTATTTAGATTAGATGACTCGTTTTGTGGTTTTTCACATCGCTCCATCGATCTTTAATTATATTGCTTCACGAGCTTTTGAGGGGGAAAAGCTGTGAATGGCAATAATTGAATTTATTATTGAATATTAACAACACGGTGCAACACTGAAAATACACCTGACAAATTACACACTGTAGGTTGTTTATATGGTCGAATAATGCATAAAAATATTTTTGTTATTTTTGTTGTACCCTCCAATTTTTATTTATTTATAAAAAACCGTTTTTTCAGACTTTGCGGGGTAGTCTACGGATATCTCAGTCATTTTTTCACCGATTTTCAATATTTTATATGTTTTGAAAATGATATTGTTAGACCTTTCAAATGATGTACAACAAGTAATTATTCAAACTAGTTAGTTCTGATTTTTATTTGATTAAACCTGGAGAAAGTGTTTTTTTATCATTTTTTTAACTTTAACAATTTTTTATTGCATAATTTTACTACAAAATTAAAGATGTTTGTTAATATTCTTTGAGTGCATTTATTAACGAAGAAATTAATGTATTACTTTCAATAATCGGACAAAAATTGCGTAAACTACGCTAGTTTTCCGTAAATAGAAAATATGGGCCATCATGTGTATTGCAGTGTGTACAATGTATTGGAGTAAAAAGAACAATCATACTGTTTTTTATATACATTTTTTGTTGATTTTACATACCTAACTTTTTGAAAAATGTTTACCCGACCTTCGTCGTTTTAAAGAAGAATCGCTCGTCTCGCGTTTGAGTGACCAACAGTAATCCGCCAGCATATGTATTTTGTTTTTTCCGAGGAAACGTTTTTCAATTGACGCAATTTCTTGCTGAAACCTTTCCCCTTGTTCATCGCTGAATTTTCCAAGGTTCTCCGGAAAGAAGTCGAAATGTGAATGCAGAAAGTGAATTTTGATGGACATTCTACATCCCATGTCTCCGTAGGCCCGTAAAAATTCATCCACGACTGCAACCTAGTTGTCACTTCTTTTTCCCCAAAAAGTTTTCACAAAGAGAAATGAAACTCATCCATGCTCTTCTTTCCACCGGATTCAGTTTCTCAGTGAAATTTCCATCCTTTATGATTTTGCGAATTTGCGGTCCAACGAATATCCCTGCACAATAAAGGAAAATTTTTTATACAATAATACAATAGGTTATATTTCCATGGAATATGCACATGAATTTTCTAATAATTAAAAAAATGTTTTTATTTCAGACGATTATTTGCTACTTTCATTTTATTTGAAATGTAATACCTTCTTTAATTGTGGCATCACTCAGCTTAGGGAAAGTCGTTTTTAAGTGTGAAAAAGCTTCACTGTCTTTATCTAGACGTTTCACAAACTGCTTCATGTAGCCGAGTTTCAAGTGCAATGGCGGTAATATGATTTTATCAGCTTTTACTAATTGAATGTTAACAACATTGTTTTTTCCGATTTTGAAAAACTTTCGCAATGGCCACTCTTTTCGATCATAGTGATTGCTTGCACGACTATCCCATTCACAAAAGTAACAGGGATATTTGGTGTAACCTCCTTGCATTCCGAAAAGAATCGTTAAAACTTTGAGGTCAGAGACGATTTCCCATTCATGTTTTGGGTAATTTATCACCCTAAGGATCTTGGCCAAAGTTTCGTATGTCTCTTTCATATCAGTAGCATATGCCAAAGGCACGGATGGCAACTCGTTGTCGTTGTGTAATAACAGTATGATTGTTCTTTTTACTCCAATACATTGTACACACTGCAATACACATGATGGCCCATATTTTCTATTTACGGAAAACTAGCGTAGTTTACGCAATTTTTGTCCGATTATTGAAAGTAATACATTAATTTCTTCGTTAATAAATGCACTCAAAGAATATTAACAAACATCTTTAATTTTGTAGTAAAATTATGCAATAAAAAATTGTTAAAGTTAAAAAAATGATAAAAAAAACACTTTCTCCAGGTTTAATCAAATAAAAATCAGAACTAACTAATTTGAATAATTACTTGTTGTACATCATTTGAAAGGTCTAACAATATCATTTTCAAAACATATAAAATATTGAAAATCGATGAAAAAATGACTGAGATATCCGTAGATTACCGCGAAAAGTCTAAAAAAACGGTTTTTTATAAATAAATAAAAATTGGAGGGTACAACAAAAATAACAAAAATATTTTTATGCATTATTCGACCATATAAACAACCTACAGTGTGTAATTTGTCAGGTGTATTTCGTTTTTTTTTTTTTGTGGCACAGTGCAATTTAATCCTGCGCTTGGACCACCCTCTATAAGTGGAACCACAGGAAAGAAGAAGATTGATAAAATCTAAACTCTTTGGATGGAAAGTAGAAGAGATATTTACATACATATAAATATTATACACTTAGTCTCATGTATTTACATACATACAGTTCAAAATGCTGTGACTCACAAAATTTCAATTCTGCCACTTACTAGTTATTGTTTATTAAATAATAAATTCTATATATTTTGTTGACAATTCTGACAATATGGCACCCAAACATAAATATCTAATCAGAGTGCGATATTAAAAATATAGCAAAAGGCCAAATTCCAGTTAAGAAATACTGAATCGTTTTCGTGGGAGTTATCTTTAATTTGTTTTAATAATAATAAATTATCCTCTTTGGTGCCTTCATGATAAAAAATAACTCGCTTCTTATAGAAATTGGACATATCCCCTATAGGCTGTCAGTTTAACGAGTGATTTCTGCAGAAAAACATAATAGACGTATAATTTAGTGGAAAAAATGTGGACTCGGTGCACGTTAGTTTTTGTAATTTTTTTGGGCACAGTTTCCTGTTTTCCCGAGGGGCGTGTCGTAAATGCTACATCAAACACAGTTGGGAAATGCCCGTTTATGGTGCGTTCAGTGCTTATATATTTATATAATATAATATTTTTTAACTCCGGATGGAGCGTAGTGCTCAGCGCAGTGTATAAATTGGTATTAAATAATAACATAGAAGAGGTTTTAATAGGGACATAACAAATGATGTTTTCACATGCAAGAAGTATTTTTTAATTTACAAGTCAAGTTGATGCTACAGGGGTAAACGGTAAATGTTTTGAATTTTCTAGTAGTCTGATTCAAATTTACAGACCTCTACTTAGTAATTGCAAGTGCAGTGCTGCTATGACGTACCGAGCTGGATACTATAAATTAGTTTTTTTGCAATGGTAATAATAATTTTTTTATTATTAAAACAATCATTTCTGATTGAAAATTGGACGAGGAATACGATGAGTGTGTGCTGAAACCTGCCACGAGGAAGCAACATTTTGTAAAAGTCACTTCAAACATTTTCTCAGAACCATAACAATTTGTTAAACATTTTTATTAAAACTTTTTTTTATTAAAAACTTTTTATTTTAGCTTAAAAATTAAGTTTCTAGCTCGAATAGGACTGGAATTAAGAGTATTTGAAAAATTGTTCCACACCAAATTATTAAAATTTGGCCTTTCTTTTAAGAAAAAATCTCTTTTCTTCCAATACACAAATTTAATTCCCCCTTTCCTTTAATTCTTCCAAATCAAAAATGGGTCAGTAAAGCTTTTGTTGGTTTCTCAAAGGAAGGTTCATACATATATTCATTCAGCTATGGCGACGCTCAGTTATAGGCTGGCCAAGGGAAATTCATAATCATCGCGCTTTCCATCAAAGACCAGCCAAATCTTCATGCAGATTCTTCCAGGCGGAAGTACTGGCAACTGAGGAAGCTTGTAGGCTACTAATCACGGATTTCCCTTTTAAGGACATTATCGCTATTCTTTCGGATAGCCGAGCTGCAATCCAGGCACTGGACTCGGCTACAACAATCTCTAAAGTGATGGAGCAAAGTAGGTATAGTCTTAACGCCTTGAGTGAAAACCATAAAGTAACCTTAATTTGGATCCCGGGACACCGGCACTTAGAAGGTAACGAAAAAGCAAATGAACTGGCAAGAGGGGGATCTGCCATGAATAATGCTCTTGCAGAATCGGTATTCACACCATTAGGTGCAGTCAAGAATGCAATTTCCCTAAAATACCTTCGAATCGCGGATTGTAGATGGAGAGACCAGATAAAATTCAAAATCAGCAGGACGTTATGGCCCACCTAGAACCTCAAGCAATCGTCGACATTGATAAACATGAAACGACGGGACGCCTGTAGACTAACGGCAGTCATAACTGGCTTCTGGTCTATCGGAGAACAAGCCACCAAAATGGGCATCCCTCACAACACATACTGTCATAGGAGGCAATCTTCCATTTCCTCTGTGAATGCCCTGCCCTATGGAAGGATAGAATGTTAACCCTGGGCAAACCGCTGTTCGAGAGTCTTGCTCAACTGTTTGGCTCAGACACCAACAGCCTAATAAGGTTCCTAAACCGCACAGGTTGGATATAGTCTTGCTGGAAATAACTGTTAAACAAGTTGGCATCGAGGATGTGGCAACAAAATGGTGCGGAAGCTCTAGTTGGATTCTGTATGAATCACCACTCTAACCAACCAAATATCCACCATCAAACATTTCTGAACCATTTGAAAAAAGCTGAATTTCTAAAACAGGCTCGATGTCTGGCTGCCATCTGAGCTGATAGTGGAAAAAGTCAGTGCAGCGAATTTCAGTCTGCTCTACAAAATGCTGCTGGAATGGAATGGATACGAAAACTGGATTACTCGCAAGACAGTGGCCAGTGATGATACTGACCTGTGTACTAATGGAAGACGGATCTAGATTGATAAGAGTCCTGGTTCTGTTTTCTTTCATTTTAGGCCAGATCTGTCTAATTGGCTGACAGGTAGACTTCGTGCCCCGTCTTTTGCTGGCCTATATATCTCTATGTACAGGGAGTCACACAACATTTGTGGTGCACCGCTTATTCAGCTTAGTTGGAAAAGTTGTACATGCAAGTGCTACATTGAAGAAAGTATTCTTGCACTGCAGAGAGTTGATAGTGTAGACTGACTGTCGGAGTAGAGAATATTCCACAACGTAGCTGATTTTAGTTCAGTTTGAAAGACTCTGGCTGCGATCACTTCAAAGCGAATGCCTCAGGTGACCCTATTACATAGTCTTGAGCCATCCATGAAGATAGCCACTGACCCCGGGTCCTATTCACATTTTTCACATCTTACATGGACTCACATATGAATACAATTTTAATTAGACAACAATTTTTGTGTGCTATGTAAATAAGGAACACTTTGTGAGAGGGGCATTTAATGTGGAGAGTTTTTTAAAAGCTGGATAACTTAAAGTGAGAATACAAAACAGAAATATTGTTGAAATTAATTTTTTTATTATAACCTGGTAGATAATTTCATGGCATTTGTTTTTTTTTTTTTTTTTTTGATATGATATCCGGAATATGTCCACCACGGCTACGAGTTGCATGAATAATAAATCTAAATGAGACCAATCACCAAAAACTTGCTTCATTTGCGTATTCTACAGGGTTTGATTGAAAAGTAATGAGCCTTATTTTTTTTAAGCAGTTTTATTAAACCTTTTGGCTTATACAACTACAATAATATTCTTCAAAATAGGACCCTTGAGCGTCAATATACCGCTGGTAGTGGTCCTTCCGCTGCAGGAAACATTTTTTAAACTCATTCGCCGGAATCGCGTTCAATTCGGCTGTCACAGTTTTTTGGATGGCCTCGATGGAGTCGAAACGCCTCCCCTTCAGGTTTCTTTTCAGGTGCGGGAACAAGAAGAAGTCCGGAGGGGACAAGTCTAGGCTGCAGGGAGGGTGGGGAAGCACCGGAACCCTCATCTTGGCCAATGCAAAAGTGCAGAGGAAGGCGGTGTGCGCCGGCGCATTGTCGTGATGAAGGGTCCAATTGATGACGAGGTCGGGCCGAACCCGGGCGACGCGGTTTTTCAGCCGAAATAGAACTTTTTTGTAAAATTCCGCGTTTACAGTGCTTCCTGGAGGTACAAACTCCTTGTGGACGATGCCTCGAGAGTCGAAAAAAATGATCAGCATGGTTTTGACCTTGGATTTCGACATGCGCGCCTTCTTGGGTCGTGGCGACTGGCTCGTGTGCCGTTTTATCTGGGCACTGGACAGAGATTGGTCCCCGTAAGCCTCCTTGAGTAGCCCAATGGTTTCGGTACTCGTCTTGTTTAGCTTTACGCAAAATTTGATCGAGTAACGTTGCTCTAACAATCGCTGCATTTTCGCCACAGCTAAATCCTAACACACTTTTCAAACAGTTTTCACGAGCGGAGCGATGTTGACTGCACCGCTGTTGCCAGGGAATTGAGACCAGTTTCTAGTGGAAGGGGAAGGTCCAACGATCATTTTCCCCCACCAGGCGATTCGGTTGATCGCTTGGCAGACGCTCCGCGCGGGAAGGCTCATAACTTTTCAATCAAACCCTGTAAGAGCCTTTTGTAAAATTTTCCTCGTAGCCGAAGAACAAAGGCCAACAAATTGAGAAGGACTACGTATCGACATTTCGGCGTCTTCTTCAACACTTTGCCCTATGAACTACGCCAACAGATTTGATTATTTTTTTTGAAAAGTAAATTTCCATAATTTGGAAGCGTTGTTCTGGCGTTAAACGATTCTCGATGACTTGCCAAACCTTATTGAAATGAAATTTTAACACCGTTGGCCGTTTTCGGCTATCTAATCATAATTGTTGATATCGATGATCTCATGCAGCTAAAAAAATCACCAGCTATAATATAAATGAATAATTGACTATTACTCCGGATACTTTTTGTACAGAAGTCATATTTTACTTTACATGGGCGTATAAAATGGTATCAAAGCAGGTCTGTACAAATATTGATTTATTACCCAATATGATTTATCAGCTACGACTATTCGAAGCATTTTAATGACATTAAAATTATTAGTGTGTAGAGCTACAGGTTGATTGAAAAGTTTTAGAAGCGGCACTTAATAACCAGTAGAAGAATTAAAATTTATGCGCCACATTAATAAAACTTCGTACAAAAGACGCACCAAGATTTTGTTTTGAAACAACATAAGTATAAATTTAGGATCTCTTAGGTTTCACAAAAATGGCTCTTAAGAATTATATGTCAAAAATTACATCACTTAAATGGCCACCATGAGCACGTCTACGGGTAAAATCCGCCAAACAGTCGGTTCATGAATGCCTAATTGTTGAGAACGACGAGATGTCGATGTTGAAGATTGTTCAGTCACACTTTGCGCTACAGCCACAAAATAATCTCAACAGAACGCCCAGTTTATTTTCTATCCTCTGCAGAACCAGTTCCTTCATATTTTTTCACCAACCTTTGAATTGTCGACTCATTTGGACGATTATTTCCACCAAAAAAATGGTGCCATGGCGCATTGGCACACATGCGGAGCACCTTTGACTGAAATCTTTGCATAGGCCCCTATTATGAGTTGGATTCGATCTTCGATATTCACTACTAATTTTGTTAATTTTATGCAGGTCGAAAGTTGTGAGTACCAATCAGCAATCAGAAAGGCTGGTTGCATTAATGGACTCCAATTGCTCTCTCATTGATACTTATCGCGTTAGCATGTTGTTTGTTGTATGTCCTTTGCGGAGACCTTTCCTTAGAGTTTCTGAACGGCGTCATTAAATATGGTTTTAGAGCGTGTCCAGCATAATCTGTAGAATCCCTTCCTGTGGTAATACAAACGCTGAAGTTCTTTCTTGGGAGCGACAATTTTAATATTCGTGCCATCATTTCAGATACCCAATGACTGCGATTATCAGGTCTGCCGTGAACAAGGTGTACAAGATGCCAAAGATGACATAAGAAGGGTTTCGTGATGTAGTGGAGGAGAGAAAAGGGATCTAGGCTGGAGAATTTCTTCAAGTCATTCCCAAAGGGCACGGTAAGGAATCTCAAGCGCCTAGCCGGACATTTGCAGAAAAAGTGTTCCACAGTCTTTTTCTCTGCAGGATCCCCACAGCTTCTGCAATAGGGGCTGTACGGAATTCCAAGCTTCTCCGCATGAGTACCGATCACCGATCACTGACCAGTGAACACCCCAATGAGTTTGGAAATTGAATGGCCATAGTGTTTTCGAAAGAGCACACGATGAGACAGACCTCCATCTATCTTGCGCGTTTTTTAGAAAGGAATTGTGTAGTTTCCCTTTAACAACGGTCAAGGGGACACCGATGTCTGAGAAGGGGACCGGTTGTGTCGACCGCTTCTTGGCAAGCTCATCGGCAATTTCATTTCCCTCTATATTCCTGCGACCAGGAACCCCCCAGATAAGGGAAATGTTTCCTGCACGTTCGAGACGTTTAAGTTCCTCCTTACAGGAGTTCACCACAAGAGAGCTGCAATACGGCGATGACAGGGCCTTGATCGCAGCTTGACTATCGGAAAAAATATTAATGTCTCCCTCCTAATAGCGATACCTAAGCATTTTGCATGCTTGATCGCGAAGACCTCTGCTTGAAAAACGCTGCTTGTTTCCAGCAGTTTAAAGGAGACCGAAATGCTGGCTGATTTAGAGTAAACCCCCGCTCCCACTCCAGACTCCATCTTGAATCAGAAGTGAAAACAGAGGTATCTATATCCGTGCCGACTCTCCTCTCTTTCCAATCTTGCCTGCTCGGAATGATAGCCCTCGCACAATTCTCAAAACCCAGCTTGCGGTTGGAGAGATCGGTGCGAAAAAGCTGGAGTTGGTGTAGATTTTTTAAAATAAACAACTACTTTCATTTAAATTAGGTTAGGTTAGGTTAGCCAGGTTGCTTGTCTAGGACAAGACACTCAGTGACCCTATAGTCCATTGTGATACCTACATCCATCCCCTAAACTAAGTTGATTAAACCACTTAGATTTTTTTAGGAAGGTAATTAGTCGTTCAGTGGGACATTTTGCAAATTTTCCAGTCCTTCAAAGAAATAAGAAAGAATAAAAGTGCATAACATTCGCAGGGAAGGTTTTACCCACTCAATTTCTTCTTTATATCCACAATTCCTGCAGAAGGCTTTGTGAGGTTCACCTATTATACTGGTTAGGGTGCCATTAGTGCAGTGCACATCTATGAGGTTGTTGGTAGTTGATTTGTTGAATCAAAGCAGTCCTTTTAAGATTCAGTTTTGCGCAGCATATTTTGGGGACTCTGTAGTAAGTAGTCATAGGCCTCTTCTATTGGATTCCGCGATTACGCTCAAGTCAATCCCAGTGTACAGTTCGTTTAGAGGAATGCTTATTTCATTTACCCCTCGCTGAAGATTAAGCTCAGGGCCTTTCCTTGCACATTCATCCGCGCTTTCATCTCACTCCACTCCAGAGTAGCCGGCGACCCAACAAAGTGTGTTGTTGTGTTGTTGGATAAGCGAGAGCGACCTCTTGCCTTCTTTAAAACATCTTGAATTGATGTGCGCTGACCGCTGCTTGACTATCAACACAAAGGTCAGCCAGAGATAAGTCCATTAGTCTTATCATTTTTACTGCTTCGTTTGTAGCACAGATCTCAGCTTGGAAGACGCTACACAGGTTTGGGAGGAGTCTAAGGGAGTACACTCCCGACCCAGTGCCATTTTCCATTTTTGAGCCGTTAGTATAAATATGGTGAGCACTTTCATTTATAAATTCACATTCTATTTTTGCTTTCTTACTTTTTGATCAGCCTGTGATATATGTGACAGATTGGAGCCCGAAGTTAATTGAAAATAGTTGAAATATTAGTAAACATTTTAGAAATTTAAGAAATTTTAAAGAAGTTGAGAAATTTTGAAAAAGAAGAAGAAGCATAAAATATCTTTCTTCTACCCCACCTAATTTGCCATTTAATTTGTGTAGAACATCTGCTCGAAAGTAAATGCCGACGTAGCAGTGCCGTGATTGATTTCATAAATGTTAAACAAGAACGAAAAAAAATATCTTCCTTAATATGCCAATCTATCTTATTTGCGTATTAAGCGCCATAAACATCGTCCATACGCGTGGGTCAAGCTTATCTTGCACGTTTCTGTTATCCCTACTGGCTAATCCGCGATTAGATTAAGCTCTGATGATCCAATAAAATGCTGTGAATTTGCTGAGAACTCAAACAGTGCCACAATTCAGTTCGACTAATAGAAACTGTACGCATTTTCGTTCTTCATGTGGACTCGGTTCGTTGTTATTTTTGCTGTGCTCTTGGGCACAGTGTCCTGTTATCCACAAGGGCGTGTCGTTAATGGCACCTCCACCAGCATAGAGAATTATCCATTTATGGTTAGTTGGAAATAAAATGAATTAGCGAATTTTCGGTTTAGTTTTACTCTCTTTCCTCCGACAAAAGGTCTCTTTGCGTGGCTCGACCGGTTCACACTCGTGCGGCTCTACCATCATTGCGCCACGTTGGATACTCAGCGCTGCCCATTGTGTCAACGGCAGAACAGCTAGTCAGATCAGCATTCAATTCGCCTCGACAGAGATCAGCGCAAGCAGTGCAAATGTGGCCAAAGTGAAACGCATCATAATGCATGAGGGCTACAGTCCGAATGATGCATATGCAAATGATATCGCCTTATTGGAGTTGTCTGGTCAATTGGTGTTCAATTACAAAACCTTGGCGCCTGTCACTTTGCCTGAACAGGACTTTGAAATAGCACAGGTGGCAGAGGGTGAGCCCGGCATACTGGCCGGCTGGGGTCTCAATGAGGTGAGTATATGCCTTGTTTTTTGTTTTGCACTGAAGTAGCTATTTTTTAATGTTGCTTAATTTAATCTACAGACCGGTGGTTCTATTCAGACTGTAATTCAAGAAGTCGATTTGAAAATCTACTCGGATGCGGAGTGCACTGAACGTCATAATGGCCGCACCACCACCGATCACATTTGTGGTGGCGTAGACGAGGGTGGCAAGGGGCAATGCAGTGGCGATTCCGGCGGTCCTCTGGTCTATGATGGGCATATTCAATTGGGCATTGTGTCGTGGAGCATCAAACCGTGCACTGTGTATCCATATCCAGGAGTTTACACTAAAGTTTCGCATTACATCAATTGGATTAAGGAAAACATTGAAGCGGACGCTTAAAAATAATAAAAATGTTAACGTGATTTATACAATTCTTAACAATTGTGATGGATTTTTTAACATTTTTATTGCCGCGCATTAATAGCACAGCAGCGATAACATAGTGAACATTTTTATACTGTCGCACAATTGGCTTTACAAATACAGGCCTTGCGTCGTTGAAATCATTATCGAAAAATAATAATAGACCATTGATTGCATGATTTGAATTCACATAGTACACTATACAACAAACTTGAGCTTTTTCGGAAATAACAAACTTCCGAAAATGAATTCTGGTCGAGGGAAAAAAACAAAAAAAAGTGCTTGTAAGTGCGATTTGAAAGTTTACATTTGAATTTCTTTTTAAGGGAAGTCAGAGATTTCACCATTTTGCACATTCTTATGATAAATCGGCAAAGGAAACTATGCAATCTACACAGTTTTACAGTTACATGATTTATTTCATTCATTTTATGTTCATTTTTCAAATCATTTTACAGTTACATGACTTCTTTAGCAGTTCTACGCTAAAAACCACGGCGAACATTTCTGTGGAGCATTTTAACCCTCCAACTCCCCACAAGATGCGCCCTTTTTGTATCTTTTGTGGGAAACCGGAAAAATACTCAAATCCGAGGCATATAACGGGTTAAATGTACCACACAAATATTTGTTATGAAGTTCTACGCCGTGCCTACTAGCCCATAGCGTAGTCCCTCCTGTCGATGGCCAGCTCTACCCTAGCAACAAGATTTTGCAGTGCCGACTCGCAGGATTTTCCACTCTGATAGGCATGCTGAAATGGAGACAGAGGGTGAGCCTTCAGCGACTTCTGACGTTTGCGCAATTCCACCAGTCGTTCAAGACTTTTCAGCATTAAGGAAGTCATGCTGATGGGTCTAAAGCTTTTGGGGCTGGTGTAGTCGTCTCTTCCAACCTTTGGGATGAAAGAGACCCTCGCCATCCTCCAAGAGCGTGGTATGTAGGCCAGTGCCAGGCCGCCAAGACGATTTTCTTCAGGGTTGCTGTCACGGACTCTACGCCTTCCTTCATCATGACAGGATATATGCCATCTGGTCCGGGCGACTTGTAGCCGCCAAAATATTTGATGACAAATCGAATGGCGGCCTCATTCACCACAGATCTGGCAACGATCCAGTCATGCCGAGAAGGCGTAACAGCTCTGACAACTGCCTCTATCAATAAGGGCTGTTGCCGGCTGACGCTTATCTGATTACTAGGAAAGTGAGATTCCATCAGCAAGCTGAGTGTCTCACTTTGCCGCTCTTTAAAGGAGCCACCAGATTTCCTAAGTAACCCCAGCTTTGCAGTTGGGTCCTTTTCAGGATCCTAACCAATTTCGCCGTGTCACTCAGAGATTTAATCCTGAGCAAGGTTAGTCTTGAGGGCCCGGTTTAAAAGCTTTCTCGACTCACGCCTCAACGTCTGAAGCTCTCGATACCACCAAGGAACGGGAATCCGGTTAGGGAGAGGTCGAATTGGACAGGCTGACTCAAAACATTCAGTTAGGGCAACGTTGAGTTTCTCAACAGCCGCCTCAATAGCCCGCTCTTTTCGAAGTCTTGGTGGCGCAACGTCAAGGTCCCGCAACGCCCCCCTTAACTTCTGCCAGTCTGTGTTTCTGGGGTTTCTAGAGGGCAATGGCATTTGTGCCTCCTCGCCACACTGAAACTCAATGTACCTGTGGTCCCAGCACGAATCTTCGGCAATGATTCTACAGTTCTTGATTGACCACAAAAGGTTTGAGTTTGTTAAGGTGAGATCAATCACCTCCTGCCTTCTAGCTGTTACAAACGTTGGCTGTGAGCCCTTGTTATGTATGTCTAGGCAAGAGGACGCGATAAACTTGAATAGTCGAGAGCCCCGTCCATTGCACTTGCTGCTGCCCCAGATTGTATGCTGGGCATTAGCATCGCAACATAGGATGAGGCCCAGATTGCGCCGGTCACAGAACATCACGAGATTAGTGGCCTTCCCCAGAGCATCGTAAGGAAAATAAGCAGATGTAATCACAATCGACCATCCACTTCTACCTCTGTAACACACCTCAGCCGCTACCAGGTCTTGGCAACAAAATTGCGCAAAACCCGTCACAGTGAGATGGGATGGTACTATAAGACCGGTCCTAGGTCTACTCGAACTCCTGTCATATAATAACGTGGCCCCTTTACATTTTCTTCCAAAAAATAGAACTCTACTACTCGCGTGCAACATTTTATTATATCTTATAGCAGCGGGAGTTGGGTGGCGGTTGCAGTTTTTTTACACAGAGCTTCCTAGAGATGTTAGATATATGTATTTGGTAGCGAACCTTGCCTGCAACATAAAAAGGCTTTGGAAGGCTTTTGATGGCTTTTAAACTCACTGAAAGAAGTACAAATAAAGCTCATAAGTCAAAACGTTACATTTAAGTTGCGGTTAAAAAATTTCAAACTCTTCGGAAGAAATATCGAATTGCAGCTCAACCCAAAGGCGCGAAATATAAAATGCAGCTCTCAATTTTTATAAATAGATACTTCTATCACAAAGTTAGTTAGCGTATGCAAAAATATATCTTCTTACGTAATTAATATTACTTAAATAATATCCTGAAATTAACCCGAAACGGTCCACAAATTTGTCTTTTCGGAATATTTCGACTAAAGCACCACATAGCGGATCCATTGCTTCCAAAATATTTTTTTTTTAAGATACAAGGTGTGTTCAAAAAGTATCGCGAATTATTAATTAATTTTCGCAGGTTACGTATGTACGGTCAATAAGGAATATTACCTTGCGCAATTTGCGCGAAGAAATTCGCCAGAAACGCCCGGATTTGTGGAAGAATAAAAATTGGCTCTTGCATCACTATAACGCCCCTGGTCACACATCGTGCGAGCACTTTGCACGACTTTTTGGGAAAAAACAACACACGAATGATGCCACAGCCACCGTATTCCCCAGATCTGGCCCCCTGTGACTTTTTCTTGTTCCCGAAACTGAAGAGGCCCATGAAAGGACGACGCTACGCTACGACTGACGAAATAATGACGGCATCGAAGGAGCAGCTGAACAAGACAAAAAAAAATTATATTTTGAAGTGCTTCGAAGAATGGAAAAAATGTTGGCACATTATCGATAATTTTTTTGACAAAATCATTGAATGATGTTATCAAACTAGGATACTTTGAAATTTGTTTAATATTAAATGCTGGAATATCATATTGTGCACAAAATGTTTCGTGTCTCTGCCGTGCATTGTGAAAGCGTGAACAGTCGTGCAAAAGATGATGCATACTCTGCACAGGCACACGGGCACCAGTCTTCGTCAATGATTTTGGATCGCTTCAAGTATGCTTTGTTGAAACCATGGCCAGTAAAGAGCTGTGTCAATTCGAATGATATCCCAAAGAGTTGTCGGTATCTTCAAAATTTGGGAAGAAAGTCTTCGTAATGGAGCCAGTGGTATCGTCGGCATACTCCTGTTGCCATGACTCGAATATTTTAAGACGAATTTGGCGTACAGCGTAGCTTAAAGGAAATGCAGTGTATACTCGATGACCTCCTTGATTTGCAGCTTCTTTTGCCTGCTCATCTGCGCGCTCGTTTCCTTCAATACCGATGTGTGATTTGACCCAGTAAAAGTCAATTCTGTGTCCCTGCCGAAGAAGGTGCAGGTGCTAATGAATTGATGCTATTAAGGGATTAGGATTGCTCCGATTTTGGATAGCTTCCAAACAAGAGCGACTGTCGCTATATATGACTAGTTTTTTCGTTTTCAATTCTTTCTGAGCCCACTTCAGTGCAGACAGTGCATGTGTCATGTAATTTAAATTTACGTGATGTCCACTCGTCATCTTGTTTATGAACGACGAAAGCTGATTCTCAAGCGCCTGTTTCAAACTTGCTTCCATCAGTATATGTATATGTGGGTCGCATTTGCGTCGATAATATTGTCAGCTTCCTGTTGTGATGCTATACTTTCAAAACGTATAGACTGACGCTCGGGAGGATGTAGTTGATTCTTTGGTGCAGTACGTTGTTCAAGCATAACGTTTAATGTTTCATCATATACTTCAGATAGTTTGACACTTTCAATTTGCATCGTTTCTTTTATCTTCAAATGCAGCGGCGTGAACCCTGCAAGCGCCAGAGCCGAATTGGCCGTTGTGTTATGTTATGTTATGTTATGTTATGTTATGTTATGTTATGTTATGTTATGTTATGTTATGTTATGTTATGTTATGTTATGTTATGTTATGTTATGTTATGTTATGTTATGTTATGTTATGTTATGTTATGTTATGTTATGTTATGTTATGTTAATGTTTCATCATATACTTCAGATAGTTTGACACTTTCAATTTGCATCATTTCTTTTATCTTCAAATGCAGCGGCGTGAACCCTGCAAGCGCCAGAGCCGAATTGGCCGTTGTGTTATGTTATGTTATGTTATGTTATGTTATGTTATGTTATTATGTTATGTTATGTTATGTTATGTTATGTTATGTTATGTTATGTTATGTTATGTTATGTTATGTTATGTTATGTTATGTTATGTTATGTTATGTTATGTTATGTTTTGTTATGTTATGTTATGCTATGTTATGTTATGTTATGTTATGTTATGTTATGTTATGTTATGTTATGTTATGTTATGTTATGTTATGTTATGTTATGTTACGTTATGTTATGTTATGTTATGTTATGTTATGTTATGTTATGTTATGTTATGTTATGTTATGTTATGTTATGTTATGTTATGTTATGTTATGTTATGTTATGTTATGTTATGTTATGTTACGTTATGTTACGTTATGTTATGTTATGTTATGTTATGTTACGTTATGTTACGTTATGTTATGTTATGTTATGTTATGTTATGTTATGTTATGTTATGTTATGTTATGTTATGTTATGTTATGTTATGTTATGTTATGATAGTTTATGCTGAATTATGTTACAACTTTTCTCAATTTTAATTAAATGTATTTTATTTTGTTTTGTCATAAGTTAATTATACTTTATATATTTTTAAGTTATTTTACGTTGTATTGTAATATATTATTATATGTTATGTTCTGTTATTTTATGATATGTTATAGAATGCTGATTCAATTTTTATTTTTTTTAAGTTGTGTTATGTCACAATGTTCTATTAATTTATTTTATCATAATTTAACTTTATATATTTTTAAGTTATGTTATATATATTAGTAACAGCTGGTCAGCTGGTACTGAGGTTAGCAGAGGAAGAGTAAAGTCTCATCTATGTATGATACGTAGGAAAGATCAGGTGGAGGACTTGACTTCACTTGGTGTTTCCGACTGGCGCGCTTTGTTAAACTCAGCCAAAATCGCGTAAGCAGTTATCGCACCAGTTATGATCGTTTATGTCTTATTATCTTATAATTTTATTCAATTTTATTTTAATAAATTTTATTTTGTATATTTATTTATATATTTTTGTGTTAATATATTAGTTGTGTTATGTTATGCTATATTATGTTATATTATGATAATTTATGTAACATAACATATGTTATAATTTTATTTATTTCATTTATATAATTTAAACTTTATATAATTTTAAGTTATGTTATGTTACGTTCTGTTATGCTATGTAACGATCGTTTATGTCTTATTATGTTATAATTTTACTCAATTATATTTCAATTTATTTTATTTTATTTTACCACAATGTAATTCATATTTATATACATCCTTTTTGGGTGTTTGGCCGAGCTCCTCCTTCTATTTGTGGTGTGCGTCTTGATGTTGTTCCACAAATGGAGGGACCTACAGTTTCAAGCCGACTCCGAACGGCAGATATTTTTTATGAGGAGCTTTTTCATGACAGAAATACACTCGGAGGTTTGTCATCGCCTGCCGACAGGCGACCACTATTAGAAAACACTTTTTCTTCCTTTTGGTGTTTCACCGAAATTCAAACCTACGTTCTCTCTGCGAATTCCGAATGGTAGTCACGCACCAAGCCATTCGGCTACAGCGACAGCCAATAGTCATTACGGTGAATGGAATAGCCTTTACAGTGAATAAAAAATGAGCTCACCGCAAATGTCAAAAGTTCAATGTGCGACTTTGAAAATAAGTGTGAATTACAGTGATTTTTCCATGTCCGGAAATACTGCAAACAAAGTTCCTGTATGACACTCATACAACTTCTTTTACGAATCTCGCTTTGTTAACGAAATTCGCGATCGAAAAATAAAATTTGTCCGAACGCTAGTGGACACGATTACTCACCATAAATAATTTCCCCACCTTCCATCTTCCATATGCGACGTTGTGTTGTTTATTGTTCCGCGTTCCTTGAGATGATTTCATTAATATTCCCACTAGATCCCTTAGTTGTTCAGAGCATTTCTATGTATAGTATGTTGGCCTTCGTAGACCTCTGCATGCTCGTATGCTTTTATTAACTGTAAGCCTTAAGCGAGTTCTATAGCATCTCAAAATATATAGAGATTAATTTTTCAGCCTCAAAGGATGGCTTCATTGATTCTTTGAGTATCTATTATGAGTAGCTTAGGTTAATTTTTCTCTTATTTTGACTAACATCTAAAATGTACATCCTAGCCCAAATGAGTTTTTTATATTGTATATGGCAGAGTATACCTATATCTGCTATTGAACCACCTCCAACAAAGTTCATCCACAGTTAATCGCAGGTTTAGGGAAAAGTAAACGAACTGAGTATTTTGAGAGCACCTTAATAATAGATGTTGAATACACGAACTGTAATCAAACAGGTAAAACAATCGAAGAAATCTGTGATGCGCTACCTTAGAAGGTAAAAACAGCGACTCCGGTTCCCAGATAAAGGAAATTATCTAACTTTCACTGCGCAATACAGCCCATTAGCTCTGGGACTTATTCTCATACTTCATAAATACCATAAATATAATTTTATAGTATTGGATTAGTGCAACTTGGTGTAAAGCACAGATGCTATCAGCCGTGTTGAATACTCAGCACACTCTTAAAATCCAATCTAGAGATAAGCATACAACCGACCATTTTCCACATGTATTTTACCAGCTAAGCCGAGAGCACTTTCTCTGTTTAATTTTCGCAGAGAAACTTATTTTTATTTTAATATAGTTATAAGAAATCACTACTCAAACACATGAATCACAATTTTCCTTAATCCAGTCGACATAATGAGACACTTTAGTGTACACACCTGGGTATGGTGGTGTAGCGCACGGTTTGATACTCCAAGACACAATGCCCAATTGAATATTCCCCTCATAGAGCAGAGGACCGCCGGAATCACCATTGCACTGGCCTTTCCAGCCCTCATCTACGCCACCGCAAATGTTGTCAACAGTAGTCTCGTTATTGTGAAGTGAAATGCACTGCTCATCTGAGTAAATCTTCAATGCGACTTCCTGCAGAATTGTCTGAACAGGGCCGCCGGTCTGCAAATGATTTCGAATTTGTCAAACTGATTGGTATTATAAAATTTATGAAAAACTTACATAATTCCGACCCCAACCAGCCAATACACCGGGCACACCTTCCGTAGTTTGTGGTATCTCAAAATTCTGTTCCGGCAACGTTACTGGAGCGATAGTTTTGTAGTTGTACACCAATTGACCACTCAACTCCAACAAGGCAACGTCATTTGTGATATCCGTGCTCGAATAGTTTTCATGCACTATGATACGTTTCACCTTCGCCACATTTGCACTATTTGCATTGAGCTCTGTCGAGGCAAATTGAATGCTGATGCTCGATTCTTTAGCACCATAAACACAATGAGCGGCGGTGAGTATCCAACGAGGTGCAATAATGCTGGAACCGCACGAATGTGAGCCGGTTGAACCGCGCAGCGACACCTTAAAGGCAAAAAAAACGAAATGCGCGTTTAAATTTTATGGGTACACATTTTCTTCGAATTTTAGACACACCATAAATGGGAAATTTTCAATCACAGTGTCAGTGCCATTGACCACACGTCCTTGAGGATAGCAATACGCCACGCCTACCAAGGCGAACAACACTAACGCGTATTTAGTCCACATTTCGGCACGTGGAATAGAAATCAATTGAAAGACTGAATGAATTTAGCAAAACTACGTCTTTTTATAATCAAAATGTATTGTAATTGAAATCAGAGGATTATGATAAGATGTAGAATCTACCTTAGATTAGTCGCATAATAAATATTAGCCAAATCATTGTAAATACCATACGTGTATGCGTACCACTTTTATGTGCATTGAAATGTAAGATAAGCCATCGAACCCAAAAGGTTTTACCGCAAGGCTTAGAAAAACCTGGAGAATGGCTAAATGGGTGATAAGACACATATCTGGAAGCAGTAAATTACAATATTTCATAAAAGTATTTTACCACAATCAGTGCAATAATTGAAGTAAGCACGCAGAACTTTTGATTTGTAATATTTATGTATAAGCGTACAAGTATATATAGTATAAGTAAAATATTACATACACATGGTAGAAAAAGTCTGCGTTCACCCACTGTTATAAAGTATTAAAATAATTTAAAGTGTTTATCTTAAAACTCTCAGTTATTTATTATCACTTATTTCAAAGAAAATTATTCGTAGAGGGTATGAACAAAATTTTTTGCAGTTTGAGCTGAGTCGTGTTCTGATAACGGGATTGTAGTACAGTTTCTTAAATAGGCTGAGCAGAAAAAGTGTGCGTTTATTTCGAATAGTGACGATTATTTGCATGGCAATTACGTTAAATTTAATTTTAAATCATTCATGTAGTTGACGCGGTTAAGAACAAATCTAAAGAGCGAAAAATTGATATTAGAAATACATTTTTTGTTACTATGGACCAAAGGCGAAAAGAAATAGATATTGGTGATAGGAAAATCATTGTAAGTTTTTGGGTCAAAATAGTAAGAGCTATCGGGAAATCGCGAAAATTGTTGGGAGGCAATACTCCTCGGTCCAAAGAGTGATAAATAACTTCAAGCAAACGAATTGTTTGGAGTCTAAGCCTCGTTCTGGGCGTCCAAAAAAACTGACGGAAAGAGAAGAACGCAACATAACTATTCTTGTGAAGTCTAATCCACGACTAACAGCAAGCCAAATTTCAAAAGGCATAGAAGTAAAATACCAAAAGAAAGTACATCCAGATACAGTAAGAAAAATTCTAAAAAGAATCGGATTTAACGGCAGAGTGGCCCAAAAAAAACCCTTCATATCGCGAGTAAATCGACTTAAGCGGATGGCTTTCACCAAGGAATACGTAAACAAGCCACCTGAGTTTTGGAATAGTATGATTTTTTCAGATGAGAGCAAGTTTTGCATTTTGCAATTATTTGGAGGAAAAACGGAACGGCACTTGGAAAGCACAATCTGGTACCTACGGTAAAGCATGGGGGAGGAGGTGCCATGATATGGGGGTGTATGGCTAGTTCGGGCGTTGGAAATATACAGTTTATTGAGTCGATAATGAACAGACATGATTATCTCGATATTTTAAAAACGAATTTGAGAGAAAGTGCAATCAAACTGGGACTCGGTGAAAGATTTGTTTTGCAACAGGACAACGACCCGAAACACACAGCAGAGATTGTTAGGTTGCGGTTTTTGTATAATGTTCCAAACCAACTTCGCACACGCCCACAATCACCTGACCTTAACCCCATTGAGCACTTATGGGACGTTCTAGAAAAAAAATACGAGAGCGTACAATAACTAGCAAGAAAATGCTTAAGAACGCGCTTAAAGAGGAATGGGAAGCCATAAGTCCAGAAATAACAGCCAAACTAGTTGGATCAATGAAAAGGCGCCTTCTAGAAGTCATAAAAAGGCGTGGATATCCAACTAGCTATTAATTTTAAAACATTTCTATGATCTTAAGCCTTTTATTTTATTAATATATTATTGAAGTGAACGCAAACTTTTTCCGTTTAGTTTGAATGGCCTTTTTAATTTTATGTGATCTCATTTTAAATTTGATTTTGTTATTGGTAGCGAAATATGTGTGATAGTTACGTTTAAGTGAACTAAATAAAACTCATTAAAAAAATTTTTGAAATATTTATTGTTTTGAACTTTTTCTAATGCAAAGAATATTTGCATAGGTGAACGCAGACTTTTTCTACTATGTGTACATACTTGATTGATATCTCGTTGGCAAAAATAGCCTGTATAAAAAGTACCCGAAAATGCTCACTTAATCGAAAACGCGAAATTGTCAAAATCATTTTTGAAGTGAAACTTCTTTACGCGCGTCAGAGTATAATTTCAAGGCCGCGACACACGAGCTAGCGTTACGAAAAATCGTCACAAAATGTATAGGCCTACGGCATACAAGCTATTCTCTTTCTCCACTTTGTGTGGTGCTTCGTAGTCGTTAGTAAAACAGCAGTACCGATAGCTAGACGATCAGCTACAATACCATTAAATCACAATAAAACTATAAATGCAAAACGTACACATTTTCCTGTAGTTTGTGCATGTGCCAGTACCATACACAAATCTCAGGGCGGTACATATTCTGAAATAATCTATGCATACGATAAAAAGCAGTCACAATGCCTGGTGTATGTCGCACTGTCACGCAGTGATGGTAAATGTAGGGAAAATTCCCTACATGTAGGGATTTTTGTCGAAAAATGTGGGTGTAGGGAAAAGAAGGACAGATTTTGTTAAATTCTGTAAATGTAAGGAATTTTCAAGAAGTACAGAAAAAAATTTGAAATAGCGGGGAAAATTAGAAAAGTTCATTTAGAATAAAAATCCGCAGTAAGGTTTCATGCCAGACTTTTTTTCTTTATGGCGGAATACTTTTAAAAGCGTTAATACGGCAACATTGCCGTTTTTTTCTTCATTAACGCTAACGCGATTTTTTCTTCACGCAAAAATTGTTAGTTTTCTGGTGCTTTTCACTTTTGAAGTAAGTTTGCAAATAATTTAGTTTTAGCTTTTTTTATATTTAAAATGTATATACAGTAGGTTCTGTTTTTATGCGGCTTTTTCTTTATGCGGTTTTCAAATAGTGCGGTTTTTTTTTTTTAATGAAAAAATGCATGTCGACCTATCGGGAATTGTACATATAAACAAGATTCTAAACCAGCTAAGCAAAAACTCATCACAGATTACATTAGAAATGCTAACCCTACAAGTATGGAACCGTCTGCATAGCCATCTAGATCAAACGTGTACATTTCCTCAAGTGACGAAAGCGATTTTACGCCAAATCCTAAATGAATACGCAACAAGTGGGTATTGTCTGATTCTATTTCTGACATAAATTTATTTTTCGATTCTGACGTTTCTTAAATAAAGATATAATTTTCAAAAATACAATTTTTTGTTTATGCGATTTTATTTAATTATTTCAGATTCATGTGGTCTATGGAACGTATCTATAGTTATAATATGGGACTAGTGCCCTTTTTTATGCGATTTTATTACATTATTTCAGATTTATGCGGTTCTTAGCACTTCTGAAACGTATCTATAGTTTTACTTTAAAACTGGTAGCTTTTTTATGCTGTTTTTTTTATGCTGTTTCTTGCGGAACGTATCTACCGCATAAAAACAGAATCTACTGTATACTTATATATGAGTTCCCCCTCTTGGACTGACACTTCGGAGGAACACCAGAAAAAACAATGCAAGTATCGGAAACAAAAGTTCAATAACAAGTGGCTTGACGACGACAATTTTAGTGGCTGGTTGGAAGCTGTGGCTAACAATCCATTCAAATGAAAATGCGCTGCGTGCGACAAAGTTTTGAACTGCGGCAAGTCTGATTTTCAGAAGCACGCCGAATCAGAAATGCACCTAAAAAATATGAAGGCAATAAAAAAGACACCTAAGAGAGTTTTTTAAGAAAAAATCGAGTAAACCAAATGGTTTCAAAAATTTCGAATTAAGACTGAGAATGTTCTTCGCTGAGCATAATATCGCGCTGCAAGGGGTGAACCATTTAATCCCACTCTTAAAAGAAACCGTGCCGGATTCTGAAAAAATAAAAACTCTGCCTTGCTTTAAACAGAACTGAATGTAATGAAAAAGTCTAATTTTTAGTCTTTTCGCTGAATTTTTCTTTACATTTGTGTTTATAATATAATAAATATGTGTACTTATATATATTTGTTATATTAGTCCAAAACTTAGGCAATTTTGACGTTGCAAGAGCCTCAATATAGTGCAAACACAGGAGAAAAAATGTTGGGAATTGTATAGGGAAAATTTTTTGTAAGCGTAGGGAAAAGTAGGGAATTTTTTTAGGCTGTGTAGGGATTTTGCAAAAAATCATTTACCATCACTGCTGTCACTTGTTACTTCCATTGATGGATTGTTTATAATTACACGCAATGATGATTTGAGATTCTACCATTGCCGGAGACCATCAACAACAATGGCATCATTGCAAGCAGACTTTCGAACACTGTCGATGAATTGTTTGGAAACTCTTGATCAAAAAATGATTCAATTTAGACAACAAAGAGAAGGATTGTCGATATACTCTTTTTCATTGTCAAAGTCTAAGTGCTCATGCTACTGACGTATTGAATCCAGTTATGGAAAAATGCAATGTGGTAGTTTTTCATGAGACTTGGTTGCGTGAAGAGGAGGAAATCAGTTGACCGAATTTTAACTGCATTATCCATGTTCGAGCCGGAGGAGTCGCTATCTACCACAACAAAAATGATACCGTGAATGTCAACATCTAATGCAGCTATAGCAGAAGATGTCGATGATATTTATATTTCTGTGTGCGGTGCGATAAATGGACAAAACATAGTAATTGTGGGTGTCTACATAACTGCGAATTCACATATCGCATTTTTACATGGTCTGTTATTAAGACACACTCGTGATGGTGGTAAACTTCTTCCTCAACGCGACGATCTGAAACCTCTCATATTAACTGGAGATTTCAATGTAAATTTGGCATCGGACACTTCCATGAATTTAATAGAATTTTTAGAACATCAACTGAATTTACAAATGAGTAATGACCGCTATATTTCAACAACAAAACCAGGAACAACGATAGAGGCCGTATTTTCTCGCTATATCGACACAATCGAGTAAAGAATATATGTAAATATCCTATTTCAGTTACCACAAACCGATTGCATCCACTGCTGCTATAGCACCATCAATACAAAATGTACAGGCTATTGAAGCACCGACTAATGTACAAATTTCATAAATAATTGAATAATAATACTATCCACTATTATTGTATGTAATTTTATAAAAAATCATTTCAATCCTCATTAAAATATTTAAATTTAATCCAGAAATTAAGAAGTTTCACTTCAAAAATGCGCACCTAGTGCAGCTGGCCTTTTTTTATGTTGATACATCTGAGGCAGTAAGCAACTTCGTTTATTTGGGAACCAGCATAAACACCGATAATAATGTAAGCCTTGCAATCCAGCGGAGAACCTCCTCAGCCGACAAGTACCACTTGCAGGCAATTAAGTAAAATCCTCTCTCGGTGACAAAATAGATTGTACTTCATAAGCCTCTTATCATGGCGCAGATGCTTAGACGATGACTACATCCGAAGAGGTGGCCCTTGGAATGCGTAAAAGAAGGTTTCTATAGAAGCTCTTTTAACCTCGGTGTGCTGTATAAGCTTTACGGTAGTCATCCAGCGGCTCCACGGGCTAGATTATGCCGTTCGAATGGTTATAAGTGCTTAAGCTCTGAAAGTATTCGACGCGTGGGTCTACGCTCAAAAATTAAAAAAAAAAAGAAAGTGTGTGGTAGTTCACGGAACCCGCACGATTGAAGTGAAACTTCTTTTATCAACAAATCAATAATTTAACTATTATTTCAATATAATGCATGCAGAAGTCATGGAAAGCATGGAATGGAATTTTATTAAACAGAATTATTTATTTATTTTAATATAAAAAGAAATGAATTTATTGTACTCAATTACATTTGGTTCTCGGCATTGTCATTATCATTATTGGATTCGTTTTCCAAAAATGAAACAAGGGCTTTATGGTAACTGAAATACGTAAAAAATGATCTACATTCTAATCTATCAAGGTATCGATGAAATACTGCATCAATGGTAGTTCCGCATCTTGTTGTTGGTACTACAAATTATCACTTATCGTACAACCGGAGGATTCACTGTCACGGTGTTCAACAGTAGCTCTTAATTTTTTACGCTCCAAATACTCACGTTGCCGTTCAGCACCTGTTTTCGGTTTCCGTTTTTGTTGATTTGATGCCATATTTAACAGAAATCAATCAACAAAACAAAATATGTTTGTAAGATTTGCTCAAAACTACACACACACTCTATGACGCGTCTCGCGTTACTAATATAATATTGTGTTTGGGATAACTGTCAACTGTTTCCACCGAAATGCGTTCGCAAAGTGTATGGTCTTTGGTATGGTAAACAGATTTATGATACATTATTTTGCGGCGACAGCACAGCGCGATAGCCCAGCGGCTAGCAATGTGGGCTTCCGATCCGAAATCCTTGGTTCGAATCACAAGAAATTTTTTTTTTTTTTTTTTTTATGCATTTATTTCATTTTGTTTTATGATATGTTTATGAGCAGATTTTTTTCATGGCAGAAATACACTCGGAGGTTTGCCATTGCCTGCCGAGGGGCGACCGCTATTAGAAAAATGTTTTCATTAATTTTGCTTTCACCGAGATTCGAACCAACGACCTCTCTGTGAATTCCGAATGGTGATCACGCACCAACCCACTCGGCTACGGCGGCCGTCAATCAAATGTCATATTTACAAATTACATTCGATAAGAATGCAATAATAAACGACCGCATTACATTCACGACGACACGCCACGCCAGTCTTTTAACAGATGGCGCTGGCATAGCGTGAGTTTTACGTAGTTTAGCGTAGTTTTACTCCTCACAGCGTTTCATCCACGCCACGCTTTTAACAGATGGCGCTGGCGTAGCGTCACATATCGATGAAACGCTATGGTTTTACTCCTCACAGCGTTTCATCCTTCGAGACAAAAGAAGTTTCACTTCAAAAACAGGTTAGTAACAACAACCATTTCCTCCCATATGAGTTCTCTTGGATAGTCCAACTTAAATATGTTAATTAAGTTGTAAAAAACCTCATAGTTATTTAAGAAAAGAGGGAAAAAGCAGCTGCCAAGACAAGGTGAACTGAAATAAACCTGCATTTGAAAGGAAACTCCAGGAGTGTCCCCTGCACTGGTGCACAGATGCCTCGAAGACACCTGAAGACATAGGCGCTGGAATATATGGCTCCAGAACCAAGTGTTCTGTGGCGATGGGTAGTTTTCCAAGCATCTTCCAAGCGGAGGTGTATGACATCTGTCTATGTGCAGAGATCAATTTACTGCGGAGTCTCCGGAATGAGCAAATGAAGACGAGAGTGAGCTGGCCTCGAGGCACTGTCATCCTATGAGGTTAAGTCCTCTCTGGCCTTTGAGTGTGGCGATAAACTGAAATTGTTAGGTACGCACAATCGCATTCGACTAACTAGGGTACCAGAATACAGGGGTATAATAACTTGGAACAAAGTAGCGGATGTATTGACAAGAGAGACTGCGGCCTCATTAGTAATAGGGTCCAAGCTCTTCTTTTCTTTGAGACAACACACCATCAAGGAGAAGCTTAGGAGTAAAAGCTAAGAATAAGAGCGGTTATCTGGCACAAAACTATGGGGATATGCAAAGCAAAATCCTTATTGAGCGTGTACAACCAAAAAAGGTTTAGAAAATTCATAACCCTGCCTAAGGATAAACTGAGATTGCTCACGCCACTCTATACGTACACTATCGAATGTGCTGCCAAATTCGGTGTCTCCATTCCGGAGACGTGTTCAAATTAAAAATAAAAAAATACCAGTCTAACGGTTAGACGCGATAGAAGTGAAACCTTCCGTAAAACAAACTGAGAGAGAATGAGACGAAAGCAGCATTAGGAGCGGGATAATTATAGGTTCATTATAATATTGCTATAAAGTTCATATTTTATTTTCTTCATTTTATTATTATTCATCCTCAATGTTTTCAATTTCAACAAATGATACGAGTGGCTTATGATAGCTAAAATATGATACAAATGCTTTGGTTTCGATGTTGTCAACATATCTTTGAAATACCGCGTCAATTGTTGTTTTTGATCGTGTTGTCGATTCAGTGCGATTGTTACACATTTTTAAATTTAATGTTGTATTGAGAACGTCAATTAAAGGAACCGCTGTGTCCAATGCAAAATTTACGTTAAAATCGCCACTTAAAATCATTAGAACTTTATCGTAATCTTTTCTAAGTATCCGCGATACTTCTGGTGTATACTTTATTAAATTTTCGTGAATGAATTCCGTGATGCTATTTATTAATTTTTTTTTTCTGTCGATATTCACAACACTTTTCTGCATTATTTTTCGGCATAATTGCGGTAAATATTTAAAAATGAAAATATTTACGAATATAAAAATACACACGCGGTTGCTATTATGAGCGTTCCCAGCAAAACCTGCGTGACCGAAACTCTAACACAATTACATTTTTTTGAATGTTACAAACCCATATGCACGCAGGTTTTGCTGGGGCGTGACCGAAACTCTAACACAATTACACATATGCACTCGTATTTGTTTGAAAATCGACTTTTTTTTGGTTCTCCGTCACCTTTGGAAAATGTGTAAACAGTAAGCAAACTTTATTCATATATTTTTCCTCATTTTTGCATCAGTAAAATTAAACGAACGCCGTAGCCGAATGGGTTGGTGCGTGACTACTATTCAGAATTCACAGAGAGAACGTCAGTTCGAATCTCGGGCAAAACACCAAAATTAAGGAAAACTATTTTTCTAATAGCGCTCACCCCTCAGCAGGCAATGGCAAAACACCGAGTGTATTTCTGCCATGAAAAAAAGCTCCTCATAAACATATCATAAAATAAAATAAAATAACTGTATAAAAAAAATTTTTTTCTTGTGATTCGAACCAAGGATTTTGGATCGGAAGCTCACATTGCTAGCCGCTCGGCTATCGCGCCATGCTGTCGGCGCTGGCCTAAAAGTTATTTAGTTCGTCGCTACGTTTATATCAACATATAATATAACGCTTCGTAGCCAAGAGTGTCGCTTTTTTCGTTTCACTTTTTCTCAAATTACTCCCAACGATTCTAAAGAAGTTTTCACTTCAAAAAATTATGAAATTGAGTACTCACTTTTCTCTAAATTACTTAACCTCATATAACTCACATACTTATTCAGGTATGTTTTGGGTAGACGCCAATCGGGTCGAAATCATTTCCCAAACGGGTCGAAAGCGTGTCGTCAGTGGGAAGTCGAATGTTGATGCTATCCACATTTTTCGTACGTTCATAGAAAAACACTAATCCCTGAAATCGTCAATAAACACGTCTTTGACACACACCATCAAGTAGATAAAATGTGCAAGTGGACTGACCCAAAGCTTCAAGGTTAATGTAGACGTACATCAAGGCTCAGCCTTAAGCGCTCCTCATCTTTATTTTGGTGATGGACTTCCTTACGCAACCTCCCTTGGACACTGCCGTGTGCTGACGATGTAACCCATCTCGTACGCGACAAAGCCATCTTCCAAAGAAAATCAGAACCGGTGGATTACCGTCCTTGAATCGAATGGGCCACTAGTAAGCCGCACAAAGACCAATGCCATCGAGTTTAATTCCACAAAAAATTAAAGGCAAAATCTACAAAAGCGTGATCAGGCTGGCAATGACGGATGCATCCGAGTGCTGGGCTGTACCATCTGAACTAGAGCTGAAACTGCACGCAGCAGAAATTCGGATGCTGAGCTGAACCAACGGCGTTACACCGCTGGACAAGATTCAAAACACCTTTGTTCGTGATAGCAATAAAGGTGCTCTAATCAGCACTAAACTGCAGGAAAACCGCCTACGCTGATACGGTCATGTAATGAGAAGTTAGTTTGCTCTTCTTTTCTGCGCATACAATCGCAATCGTTACTAAAGTCCGAAACCGCAACAAGGTCCTTAAACCGCTTGCTGGCGACATTTAAAGCCACTGGCAGGCTGGTTCTGAACTATGTTGCGCCTGTCTGATCGCATGGAACTAGTGATTCGCAGTGGATTAAGCATCAGACACGTCAAAATACTGTAATCACGACAGCCACAGGATGCCTCCTAATGTCCCCTCCTACAATACCTAACGAAGGTTTCACCCCTGCAGACACTTACTATAACCTGAGCCGCCTCTCAGGCCCGTCAGAATGCATCCCTTCAACTATTCTGCCAAGATCTAGGACAAAACGAACCTACAACTGCTGGACCGGACAGTATAAAGACAGACGCTAAATGGCATCTATCGGGATGCACTTACCACCTTCCTAAACGCCTGACCTCTGAATGCCGTCAACGGGGACCAACTAGCACCTATTGCAGATGAAGAGCTTTAGATACCCCGAGAGACCCGCAAAACTTTGACCCAATTAAGTTCTGGATACTGTAGCAGCCGAAACTCTTACCTATTCAGAATTGACCCCGACATACTAAACATATGTCCAGCATGTGAAGGCACACCACTATACTAACCAGCTTTTCACATGCCCCATCAAACCTACTCACCTAACACCCCACACCCTCTGGACCCAATCTGTCGAAACAGCAAGTTTCCTGGGCCTACCGCTAAATGAGCTGGCGACGACGACCGGTAACTGCATTGTACTGGCAGGGTTTAGTAAGCTGCTACAACAACAACAACCAGAGGATGAGCAGTGCGGCAGCTCTAATGACTAGTACTTCTAGCAGGTCAAATTCCTCGTGCCACAATTTAAGCCAACATATCTGATAACCTTTTTCCTCACCCACAGCAGTCGGTTCTACGTAACCGGAACGACCCGGATTTATAGCCGGCCAAAGACTGTCACTTCATCAGCATTCCCCGTATATGTATGGGGAATGTTTATGCTGCTACAACAACAGCAATAACCGTTTTCCTTTAATCCGACCTAGTCAAAATATCACGTTTCTAAAGCTTACATTTGATGACCTCGATGGGAAAAATTTTCAAGTTCCCGAATATAGGTAGGGTTTTCCCATTTTTGCTACAACTACGAAAAGGCCGACTGTTGCCTATTTTATGTTAAGTATTTCTCTAAGTCCCGAGGTCCCTAAGGAAAACAGAGGCAACATCATTTCTACTGGCAAAGGTTTGAAGGGAAAATACAGGGTTTGATTGAAAAGTAATGAGCCTTCCCGCGCGGAGCGTCTGCCAAGCGATCAACCGAATGGGCTGGTGGGGGAAAATGATCGTTGGACCTTCCCCTTCCACTAGAAACCGGTCCCAGTTCGCTGGCAACAGCGGTGCAGTCAACATCGCTCCGCGCGTGAAATCTGTTTTAAAAGTGTGTTAGGATTTTGCAGTGGCGAAAGTGCAGCGATCGTTGGAGCAACGTTACTCGATCAAATTTTGCGTAAAGCTAAACAAAAGGAGTACCAAAACCATTGGGCTAATCAAGGAGGCTTGCGGGGACCAATCTCTGTCCAGTGCCCAGGTAAAACGGTGGCTTCGGCCCGACCTCGTCAACAATTGGACCCTTCATCACGACAATGCGCTGGCGCACAGCGCCTTCCTCTGAACCTCTGCATTGGCCAAGATGGGGGTTCCGGTGCTTCCCCACTCTCCCTACAGCCCAGACCTGCCCCCTCCGGACTTCTTCTTGTTCTCGCGCCTGAAAAATCTGAAGGGGAGGCGTTTCGACTCCATCGAGGCGATCCAAAAAAACTGTGACAGCCAAATTGAACGCGATTTTAAAAAAAGTTTCCTGCACTGGAAGGACCGCTACCAGCGGTGTATTGACGCTCAAGGGTCCTATTTTGAAGAATATTAGTTGTATAAGCCAAAAGGTTTAATAAAACTGCTTACAAAAAATAAGGCTCATTACTCAAACCCTGTAGATATAGGGTTTTCAAATAAGACGTGTTATTTTGATATTCAAAGAAAAATGCTATTTGTTAATATAAATGATCGGATATTTATTTCATTATAAAGAGGAAGGGATGCCGTTAATAGTGGAAAATAACATCAGGCAAATGAGCACCACGACCACGCTTACAGGACAATATCCTTTTCATGAAATTTCGCATAACCGAATTGCAATGTCGCTGCCCTATATCCTGGATAGCCTCACGAATTCTATCGAGTCGAATCGACCCTGGGCTGTTGGGGCTGATGGCGTACACCTTCTTCTTCACGTGGCCCCAAAGAAAAAAGTCACAAGGTGTTAAATCACAAGATCTCTGTGGCCAATTGTGATCACCTCTTCGAGACATAACACGGTCCGGAAACTTTTCCCGTAAAAGATCAATGGTTTCGTTGCGTGTGTGGCACGTAGCGTCGTCTTGTTGAAAATAAACGTTGTCCAGATCAATACCATCCAATTCCGGCCATAAAAAATGGTTAATCATCTCTCCTACTTAACACCTAACACCTGTTATTGGAAAACCCATTAAATAGATTTTCAACGAGGTTTGCACTTCGACCTCATGGCCGTTTGTGTCCTCTACTCAGCACATCCAGACCCAGTTCCTTTATTAAGAAGAAAATACTCGCATAATGACGCATAGTAAAGCTTAATCTAGACCCCACAAGCAACGTCACTAAATTAGCACTGCATAAATGAAACTAATTATTTGAAGTTGTTTAAAATGTATTTCAAAGTTACTTCCATAAAAGCGTAAATATATTTCTATATTCTAATATGTATACATAAAATGTGAAAATCAAAATCAAAGAACATAAGCCGTAAAGTAAAAAGTTGTGTGTATATGAAAACCTCTGTGTTTGTGGGCGATTTGCATGGAATGTGTTGGTGAAGCAGCTGCGCTGTTGAGTACGCAAATGAAAATTTATTAAATAACAAGCATGAAGAATAATTAAATACTTTATGGTATGATTTCATAACAATAAACAGCACAAAGTAACAAGAAAGTATTATCGTAACACTGACAGAAATATGTCCCATATGCTAAAGATATGCTACACAGAAACTCTACATAAACGAGATCGACAATTACAATGGTGTGTGTTTTTACTTTTAAAGTAAAAGCCAACAAATCATAGATATATATTTGCTCTACATCACAGTACCAAGATGTACATATATTGAATTTTCTGTTTAAACAATGCACGTGAATATAAATATGCGCGTAAGTGTTTATTATTAGTGTAATACGTGTAAATGTGGCCGAGCCTGCGCATCACTGCTCGGCCTTATTAAAAAATGTTTTTCAAATATCTAATTTTATTTTCTTTTACTACTGCAAACAGTACATACCTACAGACTGTGTCTATTTGACATACATATTTGTCTACACTTTAATATATTTAATAATTTATTGTATAAAGCTACGAAAAAGCATGAACACTATGCGTTAATTAAATTTGATTTAATCAATATCAATGCGCTTGTTACAGCTTGCGCCGGCTAGTGTCACACGACGGAATTCAAAAAATCAACGAGAATTTTTGTTTTCCAAAAAAAAACTACTGTATTGAACAATGGCGCACCGATGGTAATTTTTGCTCATCAACCATTTCCTTAGCAGATAGAATGCTTTTAATGCTCTCAGCCTCCTTCATCCAAATCTCCAACTGCAAATAAATTACATAAATATAGTAATTTGTTTACTTTTCTTGCGCATTGCATAAAAAAGTGCGAACCTGTTGTAAAAGCAAATTTCTGCGCTCGCCCTTCGGTTCATTATTTGTGAACGGCACCAACATGCCCAAGGCCGAGGTGTACGCTTCCAGTGCTGCTTTAAACTTTTTTTCATACAAATAAAGCTCGCCTTGACGTCCAATTTCTAGAGCACTTTTTAACTGGGGGCTCGAGTGTGAGAGCGCAACTAATTTAATGCAAAATATATAACTACTGTTAAGTAATTTGCCTGCTTAGTAAAAACAAAACAAAAAAAACAATACTAACACAGCTGCTTGTACCGCACATCCGGCTCCAACACTTCTGCTATGCTGGGTTGTAGCTTTGTTGCGAAATGTGGCGTTGAGCTGCATGGCAGTTGGTCTTGCTGCGCAAACTGGCCCTGGTGATTTCGTTGCTCTTTAGCTGCAGCCGCCTTGTATTCAGCATCGATTAGAACATTTTTGATTTCTTCAGCACGTTTGAGGTAGGTAAGTGCACGATTACGTAGCGCCAAGCGCTTGCTGGCATCTGCTTCCTCGGTAATAAGTGGCACAAAATATTGCAGCGCACTGCAATATAGATAATATGCCTCTTTGTAATTTTGTTTTTCATCGTATTCGACGGCTTTGGTAACGAGCTCTGCAGCTTTTTGTAATGTCTAAGAAAACAAATTACAGGAATTGGAGCAATAACTAAAGTAAAACCAATAAAGAAAAATGTGAAATTATATACATGCTCTGATGGCAGCGTTTTGAGATCAATGAATGGATGTGCAAAAAAGGAATCAAATGAAATACGCTTGGCAGGATCGTGTTCCAGTAAACGGCAAAGTAGATCATGGCACTCATTGCTAATGCTTGCATTTGTCGGTATAGTTATTTTCTCGGCGTTACGTATGCGCTGTAAAAGCTCTTCGATACTCTTCGACGTGTATGGCGCTTTGCCAAAAAGACATTCATATAAGATCACGCCAATGCTCCACAAATCGGCTTTAGCATCATATTGGTGTTTGCGTACGATTTCTGGTGCCATATAGAGTGACGAACCTTTCAGCTGTTGATTTATTTCCCCCAATTTTAAATGTTGAGCAAAGCTGTAATGATACGGTAGCTCAATAAACGACCGGTTTCCAGCGTATAGTTAGGAACTCACCCAAAATCGGCCACTTTTAAAACGACATTCGAATTACGGGTCAACAATAAATTTTGTGGTTTCAAGTCAAAGTGGCAAACATCATTAGCGCGCATATATTGCACAGCAGCTGCCAGTTGACGTAGAAAGTAGCGGCATGTGGACTCTGGTAGCGCCTTCTTTGAACGTATGAAGGCAGATAGATTACCAGCATTGCAAAATTCCAGCACAATGTAAATATTTCTATTGAGAATAATTATAATGGAGAGTATTACAAATGATATCGAGTTGTATAAATGTTCGTTCACGCACTTATCGTCCCAAAAGAAATCCTCCAGCGTCACAATATATTTGTGGTTAAGCGAACGCAGCAGCCGTATCTCGGTAATCAGATTCTCGCGTGAACTGTTCGACAACGTCGACATTTCGACAATCTTGATGGCATGAAAACTGCGGTTCTTCTTGTGGCGCGCTTTGTAGACCGTTGAGTAGCTGCCAACCCCAAGCTTTTCCAGCAGGTCGTAGTCGGTGATACGGGGTAGGGACATGTTGGACGAATCAAATTATTGCATATGTTTGGGATTCGCTATCCTTGTTGCACTTCACTTATATTCACTTAGTCCATTTGTTTTGGCCAATTTGTGAACAAAAAATATGTGCAAAGGAATAAAAACCAAAATATAGAAATGAAGAAATTTAAATGCAGTCTATGCGATCAGCTGTGAATGAACGTTGCCACATTTCATAAATTAACGTTTTGCAAGGGTCTCTCAAATAACGTAAATACTTTTAATTTACGCTCTTTGGCTTACCCTTCGAGTTGTCTATTAAACTAACGGTTGTAAGGAGAAGATTAAGTTGTTCGTTACAACAGCTAAAAGCATTTTGCCTGAATTTTACGGCAGTACAACTGAAGTAACCGGCCATGCTCCCTGTCCGGGTGCACAACAAAAAGCTGAACAAGCAATTTCTGTTTGAGTCTTACCGTAGGAATCCCCCTGCGGACATTTGTTAAAGCCTGAATCGATTCCCAGTCGAATTACGAAAAAAAATCTCTTCCACTACAGGACCAAACTCAACTGCAACTACTGGGCAGCTGCCTCGTTAGACCCACGTAACTTTGGTTCAAATACGATCTAGACATTGTAGCAGGTTAAACTCCTATTTATCCGGAATCGACCCCGACATACTCAATATAAGACCACCTGTTCACATACCCTCTTAAACCCACCCACCTAGAACCCCTCTCTCTCTTTGGACCTAACCTGTCGAAAGAACACGTTTCCTGGGTATACCGTTAGATAAGTTAGACGATGATGATCCGTGAATAAACCGCACCGGAAGGCCTAGTGAACTGCTATAACAACAACTGGCCTGCTATATGCCTAGACCGTTTGTCTTCGTACAATCTACTTAAAAGATTTTTAATGGTGGGGACAGACCGTTAACCGGCTCTCAGAGAATTGGACAGAACGGTTTGTTTGCAACTTCGCAATGATTGAGATTGAGTTGTAGTAATCTCATTGCTGTCTTATCTTTTGGAGCTCTGCTTGAAATATCGGGCACTTACTACCGCCGGTAAAGGGAACAGTGCAGTGGGTTCATCTTCTTACACATAAAGACACTTTGGAGGGCTTTTGCATGTTTTCGCTAAATGCCCTTCTTCTCCGCATTTGAAGCATACTCCTTTGAAGTCGGTTCTGCGCATACAATTTCTGGATATAGCTACATGATCACCCTATATACGTATATACCTATTCCTATATTATACCTACTCTTAATTCTAACTTAATCTTACTCTTATATTTAATTACTTACGCTAACTGTTTTACATACTTTCTCACACTCTACACCCGCACGCTTACTCACGCACTCAACATACACTCAACATACTTTCTCCGATTCTCATAAATGTTAAATATTAGTTAAGCATTAGGTTAAGAAGAGTTTTTGTTAAACTGGGAGTGAAATAAAGTTCTTTGACTAAAGAAGACGTGTTTCACTTCATTATTATATATACCCAAAATCTAGGCATTTAAAGTACTATCTACGAGGTAAATTCAAAAAGTATCGTATGTTGGATTTTCTCTCGAATGCGGTATATTACCCAGCCAATACGAACTTTACCCACTTCCAATAAATGTTTGGCTGACTCAGAAGGTGGTCAAACATTTGCTGTTTGCGTACCGCCGTATGCCTTGCATTTCGATCGAATCTGAGAGGGATCCACGTTGAAGTTGAGGAGGAGGATGTTTAGTGCTAAGCAAATCTCTTCAAGCGTAGTTACTTCGATAAATTCGTGGATCTCAAGGAGTGATTTTTCTCTTAGTGATTTAAACTCCGCCTTTCCTGAGCGAGCCAGACCCACTGCTGTTGTCAGTATTCACATTTGATTACTTAGTCAGCTGGAAAGACATATTAGCATTCTCAGTTTTGCGTATTTTTTGAACCAGCGTGTTCATCCCTTTCAGAGAGTCCTAATTTTTTACCGTTTTTAAGATGCCTGAGTAAGAACATTCGCCCGTGCTTCTGAAAATGATAGCGTCAGGGCAAGCAGGCTTACCACCATCACACTCACCAACATAAACGTACGCCCGTATCAGCTGGCGGTATGAAAGTAATGAGAGCCCCATGTAAATTAATTCTCCCCACCGTTCCGTTCCGTAGTATCGTAGATCGTTGTTTCATCGAGTCAGTTGGTACGAGCGTACGGGCGTAGATTTACGTTGGTGAGTGTGAGCACCATTACTCTTTGTGCGCTGCCGTGTATGTACCGTTATTCATTCTCCTGCTGCTTTGTTTGCTTCTTTTTGTTTGTTAACAGTAATAGGAGCCCCGCCAGTGTCGGGCATATCACCGGTCTTCTTCGTCTAGCTCATCTAGAGGTAGGCCCAGGAAACATGCTGTTTCGACGGGATGGGTCTAGAGGGAGAGGGGTGCTAGATGAGTCGATTTTAGGGGGCATGTAAAAAGGTGGTTAATGTCGTGCGGGGTGCCTTCACATGCCTTCTCATGGCAGCCGGTTCTACGTTACCGGAATGATTCGGGTTTTTCCCGACCAACGGCTGCCGCCCCAGTAAACTAGCCCTGTCTAGTGAACGGCATATCTTTTCTTCTGTCGTTGCCATGACTGCCTTTTGCCACTGATAACAGTTTTAGGGACTTCTTTCTCTTTTCTAGATGGTCCTTGTGTGGATATTACCTCATTTGCAGCTCGTGCATGCTTTGTCGCTTGCTGTGTAATTTGTCTCAGAGATGGAGTTGTTTGCGAAGACTTAAAAGTGTAGTTCCCCCCCTTTGTGGGAAAACATTTAAACGCTCACCACAAACAGGAGGAGGAGCTCGGCCAAACACCCAATAATAATTATTATTATAAGAGTAAAAGTAAAAGTAATAAAGGGCGCTAGCTGCTTTGACTCTATATTATTTAATGTAAATTGACTAAATCTGATGGAAAAATCGTATAAGAAAGTTTAACAGCACTTCCCCAATTGCATCAAACACATATCGATTACTCACTCGATTACGATTAAAACACAATTTGACACTTGTCAAAAGGCAATTATTCACATTTTGGTGAGCGCACTTTTCATCAACAGCATTGTTTTTGGTTGGATTTTGATTATTTATTTTGTTTACAATAAATTGTTAATTGGAATATAAATCATTAATCAAATTCTCTATGAATTCAAATGTGTTATAGACAACAACTATTAATACAGAAGTTGCTCTGAATATTTTGTGACAAGTGTTAGTTGCCTTGACGTCTCCCACAAATTTGGGGTGACGCCCAAAGTTAATCACCAAACAATAAGCTACTAATTCACAACAAATAAATTAACAAATTGGTTTTGTTGTATTTGCAGCTACAAATCGTCAACAAAATTTTTGCATTTTCTTCAAAATCATAAGTAGAGAATTCGTGCAACTACATTGCTAAGGCTTCAACATGAATTATGGCCGTAAGACACCGTCCACGTATCGTTCCAACCATTCAGTGTACTCACACACAACCGGAAGGTTAGTGGAAGTCGAAAATCGCTTTCAATTGCTCAAAAAACTTGCTCAAATGTACATTTCTATGCTTATAGGTCTTCAACGAATCTACACTCGATCAAATCACGTTCTATGCGCTCAGTGCTCGTGCCGTGGTACCAGCGCCCTATATTGAAGAACAACCAGTACATAGACATACAGAAAAATTCAATGCTCATTGGCATATTTTCCATTGTAAGTTTAGTTACTGAAATTTATTTGAAAATTGTTTAATACTTTATGTATTTCGTTGCAGTTTCTCGCACTCTTCACAATTGGCACTTCTATTTTCGATATTTACTGCCTAGCCATGGCAGCACCTGGATCCACTCACTATGGCTACTATATAATCTCGTATGAATTTGTTTATGTCGGCAATAAGCATGGTTTGTAAAGTGTGTTGCTACATTTTGGTATAAAACTAATTTTTTCGCATTTATTTCAGTGCGAAATATGCTGATTGTGTTTGCCTTATTCTCGCTTATACTGGGAATAGTCATACTATTTACCAGCATTTTGCTCGTAATTGCACTTAGAAAGGTAAGCTAAGCCGATTAGGTTTCCTTAAAGCCTCTAAAGTAGTTCAAACCATAACAACAATGAATGTCTCACATATCAGCTTTGTATATTAATTTCCTTTCATTCATGGTTATTCGCTTTATCTAATTTATAATATATGATACGATTTCTTTTGACTTCACTTCATTTAATAACATTCACAATATTCTACAAGCTACTTAAAAAAGGAAAGAAACGAAATCGCTTCGTTTTCATACCGGTACGACTTATTCACTTTTTCTTTCACATTTTTCATACACTACGCATTTGGTTTTACACATTACGATTTATTAAAAGATTTGTTTTACAAAGTGTTCCAATATGCTATAATTGAAGTATTTTGATGTTCACAGGAGTATGAGCGCAAGATACTGCCATGGTTGAATACATTTGCCATTTTCACAATCTGGCGTTCATTGGCGCTCATTTTCTTTGCCATAGTCAACGATTTGATCTTCGCCTATAATATTATTATGGTGCTGCTGTGGAGTGTCGCATTGGTTGTTTGCTTCTACGGTTGGTGTGTAGTCTACTCATTATTCCTTGAGTTGACCAATTTGACGAAATTGGAAGATTTGGCACACTTGCGGGTAAGCTAGATGCTGGATTTTAAATTCAAACAGTAACGTGAATATAATATTTGCATACATTACAGATGGGTACGATGGCTTCTTTACACGCATCGGCTGCCAATTCCTTGGCTGGTTCGCGTCCAACAACACCACATAGCACCGTCTCCACCATGCCGGTGGGCTAACAGGCTATTAAGCAATGATACATACTTTTTTTAATTTTTCGCAACTACGAACTATGACTATGTCAGTGAAAATGTGTACCGTCCAAACTTATTAGATTTACTTATACACCTACACAAATACATATAAATTTATAGCGCAGTATATGAGGCGTATCTACACATTCCATATGTGTTAAATTTTAATAATCATCAAAACTTAACTAATAGTCTAAGAGCTGGCTACATGAAAATGCCCTCATCAGGTACATGGCTAATTTATATTGAAAATAATAGTATTAATGTAGACGAATATAAAAATGAATGTCTGCCATTGCAAAACTGGGGCGCAAAGGGGGGATACGCAGTGAAAGGGGTGAATTTTGGGTGGAAAAAAATTCATAAGGTACAGGTATTCTCTGTACGGGAAAAGTTTGGTTATATATTTGAGAAAGTGTAAACAAAATTGGCAGACATTTTGCGAGGGGCTAACTCGCCGGCAGGCGGCGCTGAAGATTGCAAAAATTAATTAAAAAAAAATCATAAGGTACATGAATTCCAATTATTGTATTTTGAAGTTTAAACATTCCAAAAGCCATTTACAAAATGGCAGACAAAAAAGTGAGGGCTAAGGCCGCGGCAGACGACGTCAAAAAGTGCGCTACACATCAACATTTTTAGTCACATTCTTGATATTTAAGTGCAGAAGAATTATTATCGATATTTATGGAGTGTTTCGAGTGTAAAGTGTCTTGAAAAAGGCAAATCGATGATGGTGCCCCTTAGTGTGGTTGACTTATTAACGTCTGATGCACAATCGAAATTGAAGATATCTTTCATGAATTTGATAAAAGTTTCGTCATTTTTTACGTTTGTGTCCATACAAAATATCTCTCGATTTGCATGAAGAGGCGGATTCAAAAATAGTATATCATGCGTGCAATATCGAGTCAACAGCGAACATTCTAATAAAATGCTCAGATACGGATATTTTAATTATTATGTTGGCTAATATGATTCACGTATAACACAATAGCAAAGTTTATATTCAAACAGGGGTTTGGAATAAGCAACGAATAATTGACGTATCGACGTTGCATGAAAAGTTAGGCGAGATAATGTGTCAATCTCTGCCAGGATTTCATGCTTTGACTGGCTGCGATTTTAATCCCGCATTATTTCGCAAGGGAAAGCAACGTCCTTTACAGATTTTAAAGAAAAATGAAGACTTACAAAAAGCATTCGGTCAAATTGGACATGAAGACTGTGATGAAACCGCTGTTTTCCCGATTCTTGAAAAGTTTATCTGTCATTTGTACAACTTTCGATTGTTGAGCTCCGTAAATGATGCACGATTCGCCTTATTTTTAAAAACCTATAAGGTCAACGATTTGGAGGAACCTTTCCAGAAAAAAAAATTGCAGAATTTTGACTCATCCACTTTGCCTCCTAGCCAGGCTGAATTAACGCAGCATTTATTGAGGACCAAATATATTGCTACAATATGGAAAAATGCTCATAAGAAAATTCTATCATATTTACGACCAGAAACTTGCGGATGGATATTAGTAGATGGAAATTATACATTTAAATGGTTTGACGGACCACAGCTGCCTAGTACAATACAAGATATTATTGATCCTGGAACAAACGAAGGTAATATATTTATCCACAGAACATATAACTATTCCATTCTATTAAATGTCTAAAAATCATTTTGCCTTGTGCTTTGTTACAGGTGATGAAGACATTAATGCAGAAAGCGAATCAAATGAAGATTTATATAGCGATAGCGAAGGAGATATCACGTCCGAATCAGATTCCGATTGCGAATGTGACGAAAAATGTTGACGCACTTTTTAACGTCGTCTGCCGCGGCCTTAGCCCTCACTTTTTTGTCTGCCATTTTGTAAATGGCTTTTGTAATGTTTAAACTTCAAAATACAATAATTGGAATTCATGTACCTTATGATTTTTTTTTAATTAATTTTTGCAATCTTCAGCGCCGCCTGCCGGCGAGTTAGCCCCTCGCAAAATGTCTGCCAATTTTGTTTACACTTTCTCAAATATATAACCAAACTTTTCCCGTACAGAGAATACCTGTACCTTATGAATTTTTTTCCACCCAAAATTCACCCCTTTCACTGCGTATCCCCCCTTTGCGCCCCAGTTTTGCAATGGCAGACATTCATTTTTATATTCGTCTACACTAATACTATTATTTTCAATATAAATTAGCCATGTACCTGATGAGGGCATTTTCATGTAGCCAGCTCTCCGTCTATAAGAGCTCGAAGGATTTCTAATAACATGCATTCAGAACATTGAACACAGTGCCTTAACATTTCCACATACATATATTTTATGTACAATACAAAAAAGAGAACTACTTTTAGAGTTCAACGAAGTTAATTAGAATGTAGGCCTATAAAGTAAAAATGTAATTCGTAGTCGACATATATACAATTGGCCTGTTGATATCTAAACCAAGTTTTTTACAACTTTCAAACAAATATTCATTCCATTGTTGTTTATCGTGAAACAAAAATTATCAATTGTATTTGCACAGGTTGGTCCGTCCATTTTTTTTTTAATTTAGCTTAAGCTCGATTGTTTTGTAAGATTTTAATGTTAATGTTTGCAAATTTTATATCACATTTTATACGAAGGCATGATCAGAAATTAACTGTATATGTAATTATCATAATTAATAAAGAGAAGTTAAAATAAACACCACAAAAGTAGTGGAAGTGTGGTTCCTAACCTTCCTATAGCCGCGCATTGGTCTGTGAGACCCAATAATTCGTACTGTTGCCACTGGCAGTAATAAAAGACTACATTTCCAATACAGCTAATTATTTTCTATAGAACTTTCACTTTTATAGTTTAAGGGATTACATACAGTTAGGATTTACAAAAAATCAATTTTTTTTTTTCTTAATGTATGTACATATATTTATAAATACACACAAGAAATTTAATATCGTTCCGGTGAATATTTTCGAAGTTACATGCAAATTTGAAAAGGCGTTTCAGAGTGCTTGCTTTTTGAACCACCTATTTTTTGAGAATGGTAACACAAATGACATGTCAAAAGTGGTGAGTCTTCTTCTTCTTTTCTGATTTTCACATCGGTGGCTACGTCAATAAGCAAAATTGTCGGATTTGGGGCTCAGAAAATCCACACGTTGCTGTAGAGAAGCAAATGCATCCACAACAAGTCACTGTTTGGTACGGTTTTTGATCTGGCGGCATCATCGAGCCATTTTTTTCGAAAATGAGCGAGGAGCCGCGGTTACAGTAAATGGCGAGCGTTACCGTGACATGTTCAACGAGTTTTTGTTTCCAAAAACTGAAGAGGATGACATGGACGATATTTGGTTTCAACAGGAAGGTGCAACTTGTCACACTGCCAAAGTTATACTCGAACTTTTGGCTACAGTTTTTGAAAACCGAATAATCCGTCGAAATTCCGATATCAATTGGCCGCCTCGGAGCTGTGATTTAGCCCGTTGGACTATTTTTGGTGGGGAGCCGTTAAGGACAAATGCTATGCGAACCATCCAGAGGCGATTGATGCTTTAAAACACGAAATCGAAGTTGCCATTCATGAAATTGGAGCCCAAACAATCGAAAATGTGCTTAAAAATTGGGTTGATCGAATGGCCTACTGTAAAGCCAGTCGTGGCAGTCATTTGAACGATATTATTTTTCATTTATAAATTACAATGTTCAATCTTCGAAATAAAAAAAGAAGTTTGAAAAATATTGATTAGTTTTTTTTTATAGCCGATTCAAAAAACAAATTTTACATGGCCCACCCTATACAAGGCTGGCTTTAAGCGCGTTTTTCTCAAAATGGTGTTTTCAAAGTCAATGACCAACATTACTCGAAAACGGTTAAACCGATTAGTCTCAAATTTTGACACGAGCTTCTTAAATATATATTTTTAGTAATTAATCGAAGATTTTTTCTCCCCGATAAATATGTTTTCTTATAAACAATTTAAGACCGAAATTTTGGTCAAAAATCGATTTTTTTTTTTTTTTTTTTGAGAAAGCACCATTTTGTCAAAAAAATTTATTTTGCTTTTATTCCTTCGACTAATTACTAGATTTGACATTCCTTTAACGAAATCTGTTTGGTTTTTCAATTTCATTTCAGAGGAACCAGTTCAGAGATATAGCGGTCACCGCGAAATGTCTGTTTTGAGAGGAGCTCCCGGAGATCAGCTGTAGCTCCTTTCCAAATGAATATTTTTACTAATACTAAGTCTTAAAATACAGTTAAAAGATAGCATAATATGTGTACAAATTTTTAAATCGATAAATTTGAAAGGTTTCTCAGAAAAAAATCTGGAAAATTCACTTTTCTTCTACCTTCTAACTATATAACCCCTTAACACAGTCTACCCAAATAATACGAGGGTTGTTTGAGCTGTTCACTAGACAGGGCTAGGGCTAGACCCAGGGGTACACCTTTCTATTTTTGTTGTTGTTGTAGCAGGGGAATGCTGCTGAAGTGACAGTCCTTGGCCGGATATAAATCCAGATCGTTCCGGTAACGCAGAACCGACTGTCATGGGAACGTCTTTTTATTTTGCGATATAGTCTCCCCAACGCTGTTCTAGTTTGAATAATAGAATGTGTTCAAATCTGAAAAATATTCATTTGTCACCTCCAACTAAAAGCAACGCCTGAAAAGAGTACTGCGATTCCATAGAATCCGTGAAAGACTGAACAAGATCCTCTCCAAGTACCATTCACGTAAAACTCTTGTCAAAAGAGAAAAGAATGGGGAGCGTGCTGAATCCACCGAAGAGTCTAAAAATTCTTGTTGATGCCAATTTTCCGGATATTTATTTTGTTCCAGCTTGTAAGGATGAAACCAGTCGGCAGGAGGGGTTACCTGATATTTCCCGAAACATCTATTCTGGCTGTCAACAGAATCAACTCAGCAATCGAAATCTTCTCCCCGTTTAAATCTTCAGGTATTGTAGGTATCATGCCAGTGATGCTTCAAAGGAAACTCCAACTAAAACCTTGGCGGCTCCTGTCCTAAGATCTTTTTGCGATTAAACCATGTTCCTGCTAGCTGGCAAAAAACCAAGGTGGTCTTCATTCTCAAGGCAGGAAGGAGGAGCCGTGTCTTGGCAAAGGACTTCAGGCCTATAAGTCTTACCTCCTCTATTCTGAAGGTGTTCGAGAGACTGATCGACTATCACATACGAGGGCACTCTCAAACCAAATTAACTCCAGCTCAGCATGTCTACCTGAAAGGGGAATCTTCCTAAACGGCCTTACATGAGGTAGTTGGGACTGTGTCGAAATTTCTAGAAGGAAACAATTTATTTTGGCGGCCTTTATGGCCATAGACAATATTATGGCTGAGTCAATTTTCACTTCACTAAATAGACTAGCCAGACTATGTGTATCTAGAGCTCATCCCTGCTAGGCTGTTGGGAAATTAATGCTGTGGCGGGAGGGGCCAAAATCACCATATTCGTGCATAGGGGTACACCGCCGGGTGGTGTTCTCTCGCCTCTCCTTTGGCTATTAGCTATTGACGAAGTTCTAACTCGTTTAAATGGGGGTGGGGTAAAGGTAGTAGCACCCGCCGATGACATGGTCCTAATGGTTCCCTCAGTCATGACTGAGATTTGGGAAAGGTCACTAGCTGTACTCAGTCCAGTTGCGGCCTCAGAGTCTACTCTGATAAAGCGGAGCTGATGCTATTTACCAGAAAATATAAACCTCCACCCTTCCGACTTCCCAAATTAAACAATCACGTTCTCCCGCTCTCATCTGAAGTTAGGTATCTTGGAGTGACGCTTGACTCCAAACTTCATTGCAGGCTACGCGTTGAAAATCGGGTAAAGAAGGCAATTATAGCTTTCTACGACTGCAAATCTATGTTCGGCAAAAAATGGAACTTAAGCCACAGATGTATGTACAACGCAGTGGTTCTGCTAATGTTAACGTATGGAAACCTGTTTTAGTGGGAAGCTCTTAGGAAGGGCTATACTACCACTAAACTGGGGTTGTGGAACTTGGCCAAGTGCTGCCCTGAATGTCGTTTTGCATTTACTTCCCATCGACTTTTACGTTATTTCCATCGCTGCTCAAAGTGTAATCAGGTTAAGGGAGGTTGGCTTATGGAGGCAAACTCTCAAGGGACATAGTAGTATTTTTGGGCCGTTAGCACCGTATTTCTCCGAACCTATCCGCAAACTGGAGTTTGATGGTCGTGCCAGTGCAATCTTTCCAAGTAAGCAGGATTGGAACGAGGGGAAAATCTGCAACGAAACTAGACTTCTGTCTGCACTGACGGGTTCAAGATGGAATCGGGAGTATCTGAGGAGGAGAGGTTTTTCTAAATGGGCTAATTTAACTATTTCCTTAAAATTGCCAAATGCTGCATGCAAAATGTTTGGGGAAAGTGGGAGCGAGGGAGATATTAAAATTTTTTCCGATAGTCAAGACGGGCTCAAGGCTCTGTCGACACCATGGTGCAGATCCTATTTAGTCAACTTCTGCAAAGAGGAGTTCAAATCTCCTGCTTGTGCAGACAACATTTCTCTGATCTGGGTTCCCGGCGCGAAGAAACATAGAGGGAAATGAAATTGCTGATGAGCTTGCCAGGAAGGGGACTGAATTGTCCTCAGAGGCCTCCTACCCGGACATCGGCATCCTCCTGACTGTTGTTGAAAGGGAACTGCACAGCTTATTTCCGATAAATGCACAGATCAGAGGGTGCTCCATTTCTTCATGCGATATTTCGGGTCCTGGGACTCCCGCCATTCAATTTCCAAACTCGTAGCTGTGTTTACCGGTCATTGGACGATCGGTAACCACCATTGCAGAAGCTGTGGGAGCTTTTTAAAGAAGAAGATTTATTCTGTAAATGTCCAGGTTTGGCAGCTAGACGCTTAAGGCTACTGGATCCTCCTTTCTTCGACGGTCTGGTGCAGTGCGCCACCTAAATCCCATCAACCTTCTCCACTGCATCAACAGCTTTGGCTGGCTGTAGATATCCGCCTGATGGAGGTCTCATAATGGTATCAATGGAATTTCCCTCTTATTAATATTGCAAAATCGTCTGCGTAGGCCAAAACGTGTATCCTCCTTTCCTCTAGACTCTTCAACAATTGATTCATTGCTAGAATCCACAGCAGAGGAGAAAGTACTCCGCCCTGAGGGGTGCCCCTCTTCACGGATCTGCGTATCGTCGAGGGGCCCAACGTCGAAATTACGAACCTGCCTAGTAGCAATTGTTCTGTAAGTTTCACAAGGTCCTCTCGGCGACACACATAGTGTACCGTATCCCAGAAATATTCGATTAAATTGTATAAGTGATGAGCTATCCGCTTGAACCTAAACCTCCTTAGTTCATCAATTTATCAACTCCGCGTTAAATAAAAGTGAAATAAATAAATGGTAGTTGATGATTTTTATTAGAATTTAATTGTAGGTTTACACTAAACTATACTCAAATTAAACAAATTGTACGAATAGAGGTGGATTATAACAGATGTTTGTGGATTTAAGCATTTTTTATAAAAAAAAAACATTAAAAAGAATTTAATTCTTACATTAAACGTTAACGTTAGTGACGACAGATGTAAGACCACAGGTTCGACACTATCTTCGCTTTATACGTACGTATGGGGCGACTTCAGAAACGTATCAAAGCAAGCATCATTGCAAGTGCTAAAGGGCTAACACACTACGCCACATAACTGGGTCACTAAGTGTCACCACAGCACTACAGCACTATGCGACATATCTGCTTATGTAGAAGTAAAACGCTTTCATGCCAGACAATAATACGTTTCGAAAGTCAACCAAGTGCGTTGCTATTTCAAATTTACAATGTAAAACTACCTTCAACCGAAGCTTACTTTTGTCTAAAATTAACAATAACTTTTTTACTTCAATGCAATGCACGCTCAATGTCATTTGACCATCATTATTTCATTATTTTCGCTTGCATTCACTTTCGCCAAGTCATCGACGAGCGTATCGAGCAGTGCACGCAGCTCTTGTTGTGCAAATTCCTGAGGCAATGGCAGGCGTTCCAATGCAATTTTTATAATCAAACACGGATTCAACACCGGACAAACGAGCAATACGCCGCGCACTAAGCAGGCCAAATTCTGTGCTATTTCACTTTGACACAGACGGTGCTTGGCCGTGGGGCAGGGCAACAGATTTATGCGTGAACATAGGTCAGCCAATTGCGGTTTCAAATTCTCCCAACGCGCCTCTATATCCGCCTCCGTCTTGAGCGTTTTTAGACTCTTGAACTGCAGTTAAAGGGAGAAATGAATTAAATAGCGCACTAAGTAGGCTAAAGAAATGCTTTTGAATTACCTTTTCGTTGATGTCGATAAAGTCTAAAAATATTTGTCCCTGATTAGACCAATTTGGTACTTTTATGGTTTTGTTTGCCTCGGCGCCTTCAAATTGGCTCAACAGATTGTGCAAATAGTCCAGATTATCTGTGCGAAAAAAAGTATGTAAATTTTTGTGCTGTGATCTATAATGAAATTTCCCGTACGCACCATTGATAATCGCATCAGGTGCAATATATTGGAAAATGACTTCGTGCGCCAAGGCCCATTGTTTCGCTTTTAGCAGATATTTTGCTTGCATGTGATGATTGCCAGTGGCGCCCGCCTTCACGCCTTTGGCATAATCAATCCATTTTTCCGGTACACCCAAGTTGTTTATTACAAACTTCTCCTTTTCCGATAAAGCAACACTTTTTGAAACGCTCACATAGCGATAAAGCACATTTTGCACAGCTAATTCTCTCTGATTGCGGTCTTTTATGTGCAGCAAAACGAATATGGCCCATTCCCACAGATCGTAATTCTCCAATTGACTAGCAAAACCGACATGCAATTGACTTTCGCTTAACTCTGAGCAGTGGCGGTAACCGATGGCCTCCAATGTTTGCAAAAGTAACCAACTGCAAAGGGAAAGCATTCAATTAGAAATTAATAAAAAAAAAATAAAAATGTATGCTTCTTTACCTCAAGCGGTAGTCCATCGGATCAGCCGTATGAGTGGCCGGATTCAACAAACTCTCCAATGGGTGACTGCGTTTCGAGAACAACTGCAGCAAATGATAGCGCAAGTCGTAGAGCGCATACTTTTCATTCAGACTGGTTTTGTCTATATAACAGGGTGTGGGTGGCAAGGAATAGAATTCCTCCGACTTAAATGATTTTTCATAAGCCAATAGCGCATCGGTTATAGAGGCGGTAGGCGACGAGAGGTACCACAATTGAATCTGCGAATTAAGTGGCAAAAAGACAGAGTTAAATATAATAGTTGATATTTCAAGAAACAAATCCAGCCTATCCACTTACGGCCAACACTTTTGTCCACTCAATGCCATCCAAGGTATTAATGGGCCCGTGGCCTGAGTCCATTAGCGCAACACCGGCTACCAACATGTACAGCTTCAAACGCTCCAATTGTATGAATTTATCAGCTTCATCTTTGTGCCAAGCGGCCAATTGATCTTCTAACAGCTGGCGCACTGTGGGCCCCGATGAGAGCTGTGACAGCAATAATGCCAAATTTGCGTCGTCATAACGAAAAGCCAAATCGCATGCTTCATTCACTTTGTGGCACATCACCAACTCTAGCAAATGGTCCAGATAAGTGTGCTTGGACACGTTCTTTGTTAGCAAATCTTTATCGGTCAACGTATTCTCCAACCACTCGGAGAGCAAATTACGGCGACACATCACAGCAAAGTGTGAAGTGGGCTCACGGCCTTCAAGTTCTTCATGATCGCCCCACAAGGCCAGACAAAGAGACCACACCGAAACCGCATACTCCTCCAGAGGTCCGAGATTAATTTGTTTAATGGCTTCGTCCAGATGCTTTCCAATCAAATCAGTGCCATTATCCGATTTTATCCAAGGGCATTCACTGCCCTCAACGTCTTCTTGCAACGAGTTTCGCAATTGCAGCTCCAAGTGTTTTACAATACTCTCCTTGAAATGCTCGTAATGCATTACGGAAGATATTTTCACGTGCTGTAATATAGTTTTAGTGTAATCATCGGCGCCTCGGCCTTTAAATATGTACGGCGATACATCGTAAAGGTGCTCATCTAAAAAAAAAGACACAGCATTAATAACTTTTGAATCTGCATTGAAAACTACAGGGTATTTTACTTTTCACTTCATGATCCAGATTCTTGCGTGTGGACGGCACGATTAGAGTATTTTGCGGCCCGAAACCAGTTTTGAAACGACGAAAATTATACAATCCCATATCTGCAGCCCATTTGCCCTTTAATTTGAAGGCCAGCGAGTTTGCAATGGGCACTTGATGGGCCATAACTTTTATGCTGGCCATTTTTGGCTTTATGGAAAATTCTGGTATTCTAACGAGTGGTGCCACCACTGCCGAGTCACTACCGAGTCCCGGAGTTGATGCCTTCAAATTCAATGCGATGTAAGTGAACTCAAATATTATTTTTAGCTAAAAATTTATTAATCACCTCAGTGTCAATTTCGCGCATAAGGCTCATGACAGAAGCCGAAGAAGAGGGCGGCAAAGGTGAGGGCTGCACAACAAAATCCAACTGACTCGATGCCTCTGAAAGTGCACCACCATGGCCAACTTCCTTCCACAACGACTGCGTAGAAGCGTGCAAGTCTTGCATTTTTTTCCCGAACAAACCCGCACGACGACTTTGATTGCGATTATAATCACAGCTGTTTTCCACCTCATCACGAGCGCCTACTGATTTGTTATCAAAATCATCATCTCCAAAAAAGGAAGCTTTCATCAACTGCAACTTGTGAGCGTCAGTGCCTGCCTCACGCGCTAAAAAAGCGGTCGGACTAGTCACGCGCGGAATTTGTTGTTGCTCGTATAGGGAAAAATCATTGCCGTTTGCTTGCAAGAATTCTGGAATGAAAAAAAAAGTTCATTAGAAAAAATTTAATAAAGAAAAAGTTTATTAAAAAAAGTTTAATAAAAAAAGTTAACTAACAAATAAAAGTTTAATAAAAAAAAGTTAAATAAAATAAAGTTTAATTAGAAAAAGTTTAATAAAAAAATAAAACAAATTTTAATAAAAAATTTTTAATAAAAAAAAGTTTAATAAACGTTAAAAAAAAGTTTAATCAAAAACAAAGATATACAAGTTTAATAAAAAAGTTAAAAAAAAAATAAGTGTATTAAAAAAAGTTTAATAAAAAAACAGTTTAATAAAAAAAGTTTAATAAAAAGTCAAAGATGAATAAAAAAACCAAGTTTAATAAAAAATAAAAGTTAAATAAAAAAGTTAAAAAGTATAATATATATTAATAAAAAAAAGAATTTATAAAAAAATTTAATAAAAAAACTAACTTTTAACAAACGTTAAATAAAAAAATTAAAAAAAATATGTTTATTAAAAAAAAAAGTTAAATAAGAAATAAAGTTAAATGAAAAAAGTTTAATAAAAAGTAAAAGTTTAATAAAAAAAAATTAAATATAAATAAAAGATTATGCTGCTTCTTAGCTAAGGTTTGCTGCTTCTTAGCTAAGGTTACAGCGATCTTATGCGATCACTTTGATCTTAGCCATAAGGCCGAGAAGCGAAATAAATAAGAAATAAAGTTAAATGAAAAAAGTTTAATAAAAAGTAAAAGTTTAATAAAAAAAAATTTATAAAACAAGAAATTGTAATAAAAAAGTTTAATAAGAAAAAATTAATAAAAAAGGTATAATAAAAAATAAAAGTTTAATAAACAACCAAGTTTAATAAAAAATAAAAGTTTTTATAAAAAAAATTAATAAAACAAGTAAAAAAAAGTTGTTTAACAAACGTTATATAAAAAAGTTAAAAAAATATATGTTTATTAAAAAAAAGTTTTTTAAAAAAACAGTTAAATAAAAAAAAAATCTTATAAAAACAATGTAATACAAAATTTAATAAAAAACAGTTTAATAAAGAAATTGTAATAAAAAAGTTAAATAAAAAAACAGTTTGATAAAGAAATTGTATAAAAAAGTTTAAAAAAAATTATTGTATAAAAAACGTATAATAAAAAATAAAAGTTTAATTGAAAAAAGTTTAATACAAAATAAAAGTTTACTATAAAGAAAAGTTTAATGAAAAGAAAAGTATAATAAAAAAAAGTTAAATAAAAACCAAAGTATAATAAAAACCACCAAACAAACAAAGAGTATTATAAAAACACCGTTTATTAAAAAAAGTTTAATAAAAACAGGGTTTAATAAAAACACTGTTTAAAAAAAAAAGAGTTTAATAAAAAAATGTATTTCCAAAAATTCTGACTAGCTTACGTGTCTTATCGATCAACATAAATTCGGCAGACTCATCCATGGGATAGAAATTCGTAGCACCGGCTGTGAGACTTTTAGGGTCAAGCGCACGAGCAGCATCCTCAGAGATCTTTAAGTTGATCAAGAAAAGAGAAATGTTAAAAATGTCTGTATTTTATTTATTCTGTAATCTATGCTCACCTTCTGAGCATTCTTCAGCGAAGCCATTGTTATTTTATCCGTTGTAGTTGTCTTGGCTTTTGCGCCTTGCCCAGCCGGTACTGCTGTGCCACCTGGTGCGCCCGGCGCACCCATTTTTGCTTTTTTCGGGTCAGTAGGCACAGCCTCATCTTCTTCATCGCTGTCATTCAGTCCATATTTGGAGAAGTGCTTCACGCGGAATACCCAACTGCCCATCTCCGGACGATATTCAATAAAACGCGTGTCATTTTTGTCGCAAACTCGCCGCAGTTTTCCTTCCCAATCCATGTCGGCAAGCCGCACCGGATCCTTAATTGGTTCATGCCTGGTTTTGTCATGTGGCCAAACTTGATCCAATGTTACCTGAGCTTCGCGGTTTAAACCACTCCCGACGGGTGGTTTGTTGTCATCATCCGGATAGATGATAATTTCCTTATTACGGAAGTGTACTGCAACAAAAAACAATAGCGTGAATATTACCGTTACCTCTAAAAGACGAAAAATCGCTTTGAGGCGTTACCTATTTCATCCAAGTTTAAGCCAGCTACATCCATTTCCTTTCCGAAATAAACATTGCCATAGCCCTCACGTCCTACGGTAAAGTTAGGCACAACACACGAACCATCCTCGGCAAGATACGACTTCAAATCGTCCAATGAGGGAATTGTGTAGTACCTTAAGTGAAAATTATAAATTGAATACCAATATTTCCTTAACGAAATGCTCCACCAGCTTACCCAATTCGTCTTAATGTTATACCGGTGGGATGCTCTTCGTGGACTCCAGATGTTTCTTCGACTATTGAACGTTCGTCAACACCGTATGAACGATTGGAGAACAAGCTTTCCTCGTGGCTTTCGGGCAGTTCACGACGTGACACGTCGCGACTTGTTTGCTCGTCAAACGGATTCTCCAGCGATGTGGGGGCAGGCGAACGACCGGTTGGTGTGCCCGTGGCACCAGTGCTTGTTGAGCGATAAGTCTCCAGGGGCTTGCGTGGTACGAGTTCGGAGAGTGTACTGTTAAGAGGCATGGCGCCATCGATGCTGTTATTTAAGTTTTGTTGACGCATCTTCTCTACATTATTGGGATGTAGCCAGGATTCTCGACGTCCAATGTCACTCTCTCGCCCATCCTGTACTGCTGTCGGAAGAGCTGGATATGCAGCAGATTTGCCCCCTTGGGATGTTGGTGGATCCAGCATTATCTGGCCTGAGAATGATTCATTGCGTAGCGCAGATGATGTAGGAGATTGTGTCATACCGCCCACTTGGCGCTGCACGCCGCTGGATAGGGAATCCTGCAATCCCGTTTGTCTAGTAGGACTGATGTTTGCATTGCTGCCCACAACCGCATTAGCCGGTTTGGGTTTGATTATCAGTCGCTTCGCATTTGGTTTTAGACTAAAAGTCTCCACACTTGAATCGAATTCTTCAAGACCTTCGAAAAGTGATTTCTTAGTCAATGCACTTGTGATTGGCTTCACACGCACTACGCTCGGGCTGGATCTGGTGGATACCTTAAATTGGGTGAGAGTTGATTCGAGTATTGCTTTTTGTGCTGCGGGATTTGTTGCACGTGTGGCATCTGTTTCATCGCTACGCTTCAGGTCTTTGAATATAGGATTATCGCCGTACGGTGAGGTTACTTTCGATAGTATTTGTTGATGAATCGGCGCTACTTGTTGCTGCTGACCTCCACCAAGACCACCAAGTGTCATATTGCCTCCTCCAAGTGTACTCGAACCGAAAGCACCACCAAGAGTAGTACCAGTACCGAACGCATTGGCCCCACCACCGCCAAAGAGAGCGCCAGTTGGGTTGGTAGTTCCTTGGCCGAGTGAAGTTCCAAAGAGTCCTCCGGGTTTAGTCGAAGCATTGCCAAACAGCGAAGGCGCAGTAGAACCAGAGTTGAAATTCAGTGGAGCTGTAGATGTCTGTGTGCCAAATGCACCAAATCCCGAAGTAGCAGGTTTATTTAATGTTGAATTGAATAGTCCACCGGTTGGGTTTCCGAGCGAAAAATTTGTAAAACCTGTATTAGCTTGAGATGTGGCACCAAAGGGGGGCGCTGCACCGAAGGCGGTGGCAGCAGGTTTGGTACCAAATAGTCCAGTGCCGGCAGTGCTAGTTGCTGCAGCACCGAAACCGCCAAAGCCAGTATTGGTGGCCGTTGATGTGCCTAGACCAAAAGCAGGTTTATTCGCATCAGCAGCTGGTGCACCAAAAAGCGAAGTTTGTTGAGCAGGTGCTGCCGTACCAAAGCCACCGAAACCGGTAGAAGTTTGTCCAAACGCTGGTGCGGTGGTTGCAGTTGAGGTTTGTCCAAACAAGCTGGGTTGGGTTTGGCCGAAAGCTGGCTTAGCACCAAATAAATTGGAAGAGTCTGTTGTTGCCGCCCCAAAACCAGTGGCAGCTGGTGCACCAAAAGGTTTACCCAAGAAGCTGTTCTGTTGCGTGGTTGCGCCGAATGCAGAATTAGTCTGACCGAAAGCACTAGCGCCAAATAAACCTTTATTTTCTGTTGTTGTTGTGGCTGTTTGGCCAAAAAGTCCAGTGGTTGGTTGAGCTGTTGCACCGAAGAGTCCTGTACCTGTGGATGTTGGTTGTGTGGTTGATCCAAAGAAGCCAGAACTGGCACCTGACGTGCCTGCTTGGGGACCTTTGCGATTTGCCATATAATCTTCTAAACGCAACTCTTCCAACGATTTGCCTTCGTACTCTTTCATGGCCGTAATGCAATGCTGCTTGGTGTTCACTGTATTTGGTTGACCGCCTTTCATGAGCGTATCTGTGCCAATGGTGGGTTGATATTTTGCTATGGATGTGCCCGCATTAGCGCCCATCATCATGGTAGTACCACTACCAAACACATTGCTGGTAGTTGGCTGCGCCTGTCCAAAAGTACCAAAGCCAGGTGTGCTTGTGGCCGCTGCTTGTTGGCCGAACAAAGAAGTTGTTGGTTGTGTAGCCGTCTGACCAAAGCCACCCAACGTGCCAGGCTTAACAGCGGACCCAAATGCTGATGGGGTGGATTGGCCAAAGAGGGAACTTGTATTGGCTGCAGGTTGAGCAGAGCCAAACATCGAAGCCCCTTGTGTTGTTTGCTGAAAACCTGAAACAACAGCATTAAAAAAATACACTAAATATTATTATCTATAAACTAAGCTAACCTCCAAATCCAGGCTGTGCAGTTGTAGTGGCACCGAAAGCTGAAGCAGTAGTGTTTGCTGCGCCAAATAAGCCCGTTGACTGTGTTTGAGCTGTATTTGCACCAAATAATGAAGGTGTTTGTTGTTGTGTGCCAAAAGTTGGAGCAGCTCCAAAGGCCGATGGGGCTGGCTTTCCAAACGCAGATTGTCCAAAAGGTGAAGAGGTGGTTGTGCTGCTGAAACCACCAAAACCAGTGCCCGCCGTAGTGGTGCCGAACGTCGGTTTAGTTCCACCAAACATTTTCAATTTTATCTAACTGTGCAGTACACCTAAAATTATTGAATTACAATCAAACAAAGGTGAATTTTGTGAGTCACAGACGCTAATTTCACAATGCGTGCAACATGCCATAGATCAACATGCCATCCACGCGATGCATGTGAAAATGCAAGCAAAATTTTGTCGCTCTAGAGAGTGGGCAGAATTTTTCTTTTATGGATATATAGGAAAACAATTTAGTTCGCTTACACAAATATCTTAATTTTTATTACAGAAAAACTCCAAATATGAAATCGCAAAACACAAAAACCGTTTGTAAGCAAAAAATGGCGCTACAATTGCCTGCAGAAATTCTGTAAATTTGACATATCACACACAGCTATGTGTGCCGCAAAAATATCGATAACCAAATATTAATCGCGCAGAATTTGCAAATTAAAGGTTGCACTAAGTTTCAACAGCAGGGTTGCAATTTTCATTTTATTCTATTTAGCCTGTATATGATTAAATTTCGTTTAAATTATTGGCAATATGATTTGCTATTAATGTATTTGCTCTACTGATTCTACCTGTTTAAATTATGAAAGAACTTCATTTTCGCCGTAGACGACTACCATGCGGAATTCAGAGTGAACATAGGTTCGAATCTCGCTGAACCACCAGAATGATAGACTAAGTTTTTTCGAATAGCGGTCACACCTTGGCAGGCAATGGTAAATCTCCGAGTGTAATTCTGTCAAGGAAAAGTTCTTCATAAAAAATAGTAAAAAATAGATATGCCATTCGGAGTCGGCTTGAAATTGTAGGTCCATTTGTGTAACAACATCAAGACGCACGTCACAAATAGGAGGAGGAGCTCCGCCAAATACCCAAAAAAGGGTGTAGGCGCCTATTCATTTCGCATGGTTTTAAATTGCGATAGTATAACAACCGTACCGGCAACATTACGGCCAGTAATGACATACTCACATTTAGCTCTTGCAGATTAAGCTCTTGCTTGTAAACGATTCGCGAATGATGCTGAATCATGTTTTTTTTTCAATTACAGAATTTAATTTAATACACACAAATTTTCACAATATGCCAACCACGTTTGTGTTTTGTTTTGTTTCAAGTAAGCACAGTTTACCCTCTTTGTTATGCATATTGTTTTCCAAAGTTCCCCTTACAAGTTTCTTAGTAGTTAGCTCACCGTAAACCTTTCTTTAGGTTTACATATTTGATCTATTTTATTGCGCAATATTTTTCATTAATTTTTCTTGTTGCGATCTCTTTCACACATTGCACATCTAAACTTCCTACTCACCTGCTTGCCTGCTCCCACGCCAGTACCAAACGAAGGAAACTGTGGAGCAAAGCAAAAGGCAAGATATTTATCGAAATCAATCCAAATGCAACTGTGCCAAAGGCAACGGCGGAGTTGAAGCAACAGACGGAAAATGTTATTGGACAAGTGTGGAACAAAATTGTGTGAGTGATGTGATTAACGGCGGCAAATAATCCAACAATTAAAAATCCTCGTTATTTACGTTGTGTTGAAATGGTAGATGCTTGCAATAAATGCGGGTATAGATGCGGAGCGCAGGGAAAAATATGAGTTTAATTAAGTTTTGTTGGAATCATGCGAAATACGAATGAATATAACTAAGAAAGAAATTTAAGAAGATCGAATGTGCGCTGAGCTGTGTGAGCGTTTTCGCTATTGGAACGATGTCATGTCGATAAGGCGTGGTGGTGTGGAGTAGAGTGAAGTGTTGTTAAGCCATTGAGCCGTAGCCAACTCCCAATTTAATAAAAAAATGAAATTTCAAATGAAATCGAATGAACGACACCGAAACCAATTGCACAATTACTTTTTGCAATTAAATTTTTGAAATGTCGCAATGTTGTTAATCGAGTTTTATTGGCATACAAAAATTTGTTTAATATGTTTTAAATAATTTTATGTGGTGAAATAAAAAAAATGATGTAAGCATCCAAAACAGTGGAGAAATGGTTATATTCCTACAATTACATGGAATTGTTCATAGCTGCTCATTGTGCATTTTGCTCGTTTAAGTAAATAATTCTTTAATTTTGCTAACACCGACTTCAAACTCAAGCAAATATAACAATTTAATACCAAATGCCATTTGCCATTTTCCCATAACGAAAGCTTAAATTTGAAGAAAGCGACTGGCAGTGATAGTGATAGTAAAAGTTATCTTAGAAGAGAAGTGCATAGCAAAACAGCAACGGAAGCACAACAACAAAGTGTTTTATTAAACTGGCAAGTCAAAGTAAAAACAAAACAAGATGACCGTGACGACAGTGTGGAAGGAGGCAAATAGCAAGCATGCCTTCGGAATTGGTAAGCAGATTTTGCAAAAATTTTATATTGAAAATTCGGTTAAGTAAACAACGTAGTTTTCACAACAAACGGGTACGTGGGATCGAATGGGTAAAGATTTATGTAGCTACAACCAAGATTTGACTTCATAATAGTCATGAACTGGGCGGCTTATAAACTACGCCGTTGTCATTGAATTAATTAAAATATAAAATAAAAATTTACTCGTAGTATTGTGGCACGCAGAATTGTAAAATTTTGAAAAAAAAAAGTTTTTTAGGATAGGTATTTTATTCAAATTCGTAGAACATGTTCTGTCCACTTAGACAATTATCAATGCTGTTTGTATTTAATTTCCATGCCTCAAATGAATTAAAAAAATGTATTCTAAATAAATTTATTGTATACCACCTTTCGCTCTCTTACATCCATGCATTCCCACAACATCTATTCTTCATTTGAGTACCTGAAGAGTGTTTGTCAACTGTTGTTGTCTTTCAACTATTTTGAGGTTTCACATACCTATGCATGTATGCACGTGGATTTATCTTCAACTTTTTCTTATTTTTTTTCTACCTTTCTTTTGTTTTCTTACTGTCCAGCCGTCCAAATTCAAGTTTCTTATGGATACCTCATTCAAGTCATTAGTTCATTTCCAATGTTTTGCCCGACACCAAATAGTTCTTCACAGCAATTTGAGTGCACAGAGCAATTAGATGGCTAAAGGAAGGCATCGGCAATTGACCTCCTGCTAAGCAACTTGTTACACGTATCATCCACATGAACGTACTTGTTGAAACACGCAAACAAAACAAACTCGGTGCATAGCGCGCCCTTTCCATATTCGTGTGTTAAATTTTTCACATTTTCAATGAACGTCTTGCTCAGGCCGCCTAAAATTTAGTTTTCGTATTTCGAGTATGGAATATGCCATACTGAATATGACTAGTTACACTTGGAAAAAGTGGAGCACGTTTAGAGTTTCAACGTTCGCGTACTTGAAAAATGGATAAGAAGAATTCAAGGCGTTGATAGTCGGTCAATTGTACGGTTGCAGCAAAGGGTTACATGTTGAATTTTAGACAGTAAATGTGAATTTATTATTTGGATGACGGCAACATCATACATAACACACACTTATACACATGTGTATGTACATGCATACATCTGTACATATGCATGTTTGCCTGCAATCTCATCAAATGAAACACAAAACCGGCCTGCACTTGAATTAGAAGCGTCTTCATACATACTTTCTTGCATACATACATATGTATGTATGTATAATGTGTACATGCATGTGATGTGATGTGGTGTGAACAGTAGTCGCAAAATGGAGAGCGGTGGCTGGTGACTGGTGGCAGTGACCATGAAACTCGATTCGATCATTAGTTATCTGAGGCTGAATCGTTGTAGGAGCGATTTGCAATGAATCGTCAGTGTCGCAATAAACTGTTGTCGCTATGAAATGTTCATTCTGACCTGTTGTAATCTGATAATTTCTAGAATTGAGAGAAATTAATTTAGAATGTAGAATTTTGTAGCTTTTTTGTTTGATTGACATTTGACGGGTTGAAGTGTCAAGCGCATTTGGCGAGTTGCCACGAATAGAGAGAATCAATAAATAACATATATATAGATATCTACTAGGGATGCGAATACCACATTCGCGTAAAATTTAATACCGATATTTCTGTATATTTTTAAAGTAAACACGAGATGCACCTTGAGACATAACTTTTTTAATATGATTAAAAATTCACTAACTGAAATCATTTCAACTTATCTACCATGAAGTAAGACCATTTAAAAATTGAGATAAGCTTTAAATTTAAGATAATAAAGAAAAATCTTAAAGTAATATAATTTTTAATTTGTATTTAAAAAGACATGCGATTCAGGTACGCATACATTACAAATAAGAATGCAAGACAAAGCACTTTTGACAGAAATAATTAAGATAAAAAGAAGGAATTATAAATAAAAATTTACAAAATATATAATACAAAAAAAAACACCTCTAACTATATTTATTCTATTCTATTCTATATATTAGTTTTATAGCATTTAAAATGTGTACGTAAGAATAGCAAAGCATTTAAAGTAGGGTGTTCTAATCTTGTTCTCTGCTGATAAAAAAATTCTTTTGACTTCAACACTTGTCAGCTGAACCGTTGAAAAGTAATCTTAAGACGCACGATCCTCACCATTACAAAATACTTGAACTTCTTTATCAGCGCGTCTGATAAATTATGAATTTTTCGATCGAAGGAAATTTGCTTAGTTTGATTTAATAAAGCATTTTAAAATTTAATAAATAAAGCCATTTAAAGTTTAGGATAAACTGATTTTAAAAATCACAAACACTTGCACTCATATAATTAAGCCACTTCAGGTTTTTTCCATATTCGCAATATTTTCAATTGAAATTTTTTCTAATTATTTTTTTATAAAATTAAAATTTTTATAAAAATACTAGTACACCCGGCCCGCTTCGCTGGGCACACTAAAATAGAATAGATATGGTTTAGAACAGAAAAGATATGGTTTTCATATTATTTATTTCTTTATTCTTTATTCAAGCGCTTTGCCACGAACACATAATTTCATTTGAACATTCGAACTTCACATTAAATTCTCAAATTTCGTAAGAAATTTTCACTGTTCCAAAATCCAATCCAAAAAAATTCACAAAGAATTTTTACACTTTGCACTTACGTCTTCTGATGGCATCCAAATCAAAAAGAAATATTGACACATTGTAACTCACACTGTCAATTTGACAGTTCAGTTCCGCCCCAAGCGTTAAAAAAGTAAACGACATTATGGCTGGTTCAAAAGAACGCTGTACCCGTTGCCAGTGTTCCGAATTACAACCAAACTTTACGAAACCCATTTTCAATACTTACTTAACAATGTGTGTAACTTTGGTTTAATTCGGTGCAAAGACACAGAGGGTCCACGTTTTGGCATATATTTCGAGACCCTAGTCATCAATAGGTATGAAAATTACCCCGTATTAAAGCACTTATCAACAGCTTTCATTTGATACCCATATTGTACATACACATCCGAAAGTTACCCGGGTCCACGTTTTGACCTATATCTCGAGACCCTATCTACCAATTGGTATCCAAACTATACGGAAACCATCTTCAATACCTACTTAACAATGTGTGTAAGTTTGGTTTAATTCGATTCGAAGGCACGGCGGGTTCACGTTGTGGCATATATTTCGAGACCCCAGTCATCAATAGGTATGAAAATTACCCCGTATTAAGGCACTTATCAACAGCTTTCATTTGATAACCATATTGTACATACACAACCAAAGGTTACCGGGGTCCACGTTTTGACCTATATCTCGAGACCCCAGTCAGGGAGCGGCATGAAAAATACTCTGTACTAAAGCATTCACCAACAGCTTCAATGTGATATCCATATTGTACAAACACATTCTAGGGTCCACGTTTTGGTCTCTATCTGGAGACCCTAGTCACGGAGCGGCATGAAGAATACTCTGAACTAAAGGATTCTCCAACAGCTTCCATTTGATACCCATATTGTACATACACATCCGAAGGTTACCTGGGTCCACGTTTTGACCTACATATATCTCAAACCCTATCCAACAATAGGTACCCTATATTACTTCTATCTCCTCCAAAAACATGTGTACAAAGTTTCGTAATAATCGGTTAAGTAGTTTTGGCGTGAAAGCGTAACAAACAAACTTACATTCACATTTATAATATTAGTAGGGATATTCCATACGAATAACTTATAAATCAAACTCTGAAGTTTTGTAAAAAATTCATAAGAAATTAACAAATTTCTTAAATTTAAATATTTTAATAAGAATAATTTCTGGGTATGCACTTAAGCTCAATAAATTTTAGTTGCAATTTAAGTAGAATATTCTTTCACATAAAAAACTTCCGAACATGTGCTTTATATGGAAGAAAAGGGAGCGTGTCATTATTCTGTTTTCCAAAATTCTGGATGACAAAATTCTGTAAATTGCAAAAAAATTCTGGTTTTTAAAATTCTGCTTTTTTAAAATTCTGCTTTCTAAAATTCTGCTTTTTAAAATTCTGCTTTCTAAAATTCTGCTTTTTCAAAATTCTGCATGTTTAATGCGAAAAATTCTGCTTTATTCAAGTTTTGTGATTTTCATCATACAAGAAGTAACAAAATAAACATTTATTCCATAAATATACATATGTATATGGTATGTTTAAGCGATAACAATATTTTAGTTTAGCCAATTACATTTAGTGTGACTTAATTCATTTCTTTTCTTAATAATCCTTCGCAGCGGTTCGTTTTTTAGAAGAGTTCTACGCAAAAATACGGTGGATTGCGTAGCCGGAGTTGGACTGATGAGGGTTATTTTTTTAAAGCGTGGCCGAAGGCCGCCCACGCGAAAAGAAGTTCTACGCAAAAATACTGTGGATTCTATCGAAACTGAAGAAAAAATTATTATTATTATTTTTTATTTAATATGTCGAATAATAATAAAAAATAATAATAATGATAAATTAAATAATTACATTACCTCTCTAACATTGTTAACATTGTATTTTAATACAGAATTTTGTAATACAGAATTTTGAAAGCAGAATTTTAGAAAGCAGAATTTTAAAAAAGCAGAATTTTAAAAAAGCAGAATTTTAAAAAGCAGAATTTTGTTTTTAGAATTTTGTACAGACAGAATTTCGACACCAACCCGAAGAAAATCCCCAATAATGTTCAAAAAAATATATACATATACATATATTATTGAAAATCAAAGCGATTTTTGAGCGCCTTCGCATCTACTGTACGTAAGAACCACAAAATATTTAAAGACGGGCTTGATTTTTTTATTTTTTTTTTACACAACAAATCTTAGTCAGTTCGACTGAGTTGATTTATTTGTAAATATTAATGATGCCGTTTTCCATTCAAATCAATTTACACCATATTTTATAAGTGAATTAAACAAGCTTCTAAGGCTTTTATTGTAATAAAATTTTGTAATAAAGAGTTTTAATTCTTTCCATTCGATATTTCAAATTTTTCGGCATCGCTAATCGCTTAATACACGCTAATTCCGGGATTACCAAGACTTGAAAAATATCGGAATCCCGGAACTAGCATCCCTAATACGTACAAAATAAAAGAAGGTTTTGATGTGGTCCAACATAATGGACAAAGGCATAATTTTATGCCACCTCTAAATGACAGACGGACTAGACTCGGACTGGAAACTGGCTAAACAATTGTTTACTCAGCACTCCATAATTTGAGCGTTTCCACGACAGTCGGCTCTACGTTACCGGAACGAACCGGATTTATATCCGGCCAAGGACTACAACATGAGCCCTTAGCTCTTTTAATCCATACAAGATGCCGGGGGCTGATGGAATCCGCCCGGTAGTTCTATTGCTAGGCGGGGAGTTAATCACACCACATCTAGTTGGAATAATGCGAGATAGTTTCGCACAGCCATACATACCAACAGTGTGGAGAAGAGCGTAAGTGGTTTTCATACCAAAAGTATGAAGAAAGTACTATTCAGTGGCTAAGTCCTTCAGACAAATTAGTCTCACCTCTTTTGTATTAAAAGCAATAGAAAATATATTTGCTTATAAAATGAGATCAAAACCTCTGCGTATAACACCTTTCCATTCAAAACCAACATGCGTACAGGGCGGGAAGGTTTACGGATACTGCGCCGTATGGAGATCCAGAGTGCCTTTGAGTGTGGGGAAACATTTTTCTGTGCCTTTTAAACAACTATCCAATTTCTATCAAAATTTCACACTTTTTATTCAGAATTTTTATTTTATTAAATGTTTGGATGTGCAGAGTTTTATATCCTATTTAATCGTAGGGGGGAAAATGGTCAAAAATCAATGAAAATTTCCGTCGGCTTCAAATTTTAAATGTAATGGGCTATAAAACTGCGTACCCAAAATTTGCTGATTGAAAAGTTAATATGAGGAAATAATTTGTATAACAGAATTAACTAAAAAAATAATTGAAATCGAAAAAATAAATAAATTGTCAAAACTTGTCAATATGTGCTGCTTTCATAGTTTTGTCTTGCTCTTCATTTTATTTGTAATTAATCCCCTTTAAAGATCACTACTTAAATGCAAGATTTATAATTTACTTTCGGTTGTCCTAATTGCAGTAGTTTGACAGATCTGTAGTTGCGTTCATTGCATTCTGCTAATTCGCAGCGGCCGATTAGAGTTGCACAATTTAGTGTCGGTCGGTATTTACACCGCCTATCGACGTCTAGCGATTTACTTCTGCTCTGCGCTGTACCCGATAGTCCCTTAAAATTAGGGGCTGATTCCGTTTTTCAGCACAAAGAAATATCTTCTGGGATAGCCCTGCCACCCGCGTGCATAGCAAATTGGTGTCATAAATCAATCTATAGATACACAAATTCTCTTTTTCCAAAAACTTTTATTTTGTGCATATTTCAATTTTAATCTTACATTTCTTACAAATAGAATGCGTAGCCTGTAACATAAAAAGTGCCAAAGAAAATAGTATTCTGCTGTCGAAACATTGGATTTTCCATGAAGGCTGTACGAAATATCATAATCTCCTCATCTATCTTATATGGCATGACAAATTAAACCGCCAATATGAAACACAACATTTACTCACACATGTTTACACACATATATGTATGTTTGCATGTACGTTTTTATGTGTGAATTGTATAAGAAAATTGATTATTATTAAAAAAAAAATATTAATAATAAGACTAGTTAAAATTAATCGAATAAAAAACAGTCGGTTCCACTTCGTAGCTTTCATTGGACAACCCAATTCCGCACACTGCGCCCTCTCACGCGATGCGCCAAACAACAAGCGCTCACTACACTCACACCGTCAGCAACAATACTCTTTGTAGTGTAACGAAAATATATGAAATATAGGAAAGAAAACAAAATTTGGCCAAAAGTAGTTACATACTAAGTTTTGCGACTTAAAACTTGCGATTTGGTATGGGGCGATTCTCACCTTATGCGTCGTCAAGCACAAGCATATCAACATACACACATACATATGCACTGCAGCTGTTGGGGCTAATACCTTTGGTTGAGCTGTCCGCGCATAAATGTATAAGCATTCATACTACGGCGACACGGTATCTCGGTTATCGTCACTTTATTACTTAGGTTTTAATTGTTGTGTTTTCTTTTATCTCAAGCCGTTTTTAACTATTTTTCTCTGCCTACTCTCTACTTCTCTGCTTACAATTATGCTTTTTGTTTTTACTTTTATTGAAGTTTTTTGTCGTTTTTTTGCTTATGTTTTCCTTTTTTGTTGCTTTTTTTGTTTTCGTTTTCCATCTTGTTTTTATTGCTTATATTATATACATAGTTACGAGAAATTCTCATTTCAGCTAGGAATTCTTCTTTTTGCTATCGCTCAATTTTTCGCTTACTATTTTTTAAGCGCGATATTCGAGTACTCTTCAAGTAATTATTCGCTTTTATTAGATTCATACTTTTTATTACGCCTTGCGACAGCTAGCCGAGGGACTTGTCGGGTGGCGAAACGGTGCATGCATTAAATCACCGTACGAGTGTGAGCGATAAGTCGAAGTGTTCATTTGTATGTATGCATGTATGTATGTATGCGCCTCCACAACACTTCAACATTTCATTCTCTCATTTAGCCATATGAGGGTTATTATTGTTTTTTGATTAATTAAATTATTCATATTCCGCAAAATTCCGATATTATTAACTCATTTTGTTTATATTTTTTATGCGAATTGGAAAAATATTTTGTGCGTTTGTTTCTTAAAAGCATATTTTAATTCACTTTTAATTCACATTGCTAATATTTATGTATGTACTTTCACTTTGAAGACTTGAAACGGTATTTCATTTCTATTGATTTAATTAGATTCCATGCAATTTTGGCACATAATTTCCCAGTTATACAAATAAATGTTTATGTATCCTTATTTCCGTTTTCATTTTCATAATCTTTACCCCAAATACAGATGTAAGTATGCACGTATGACTTGTTTATTTATCGCACGCGCTGAATGTGGTCCACAAATGCAACCAACCATCGTCTCATACCAAAACCGCACAGCAATCGTCGGCAATAAAACACTCGAAATCGTATGAATGTAGAGTAAATATCTGTGTTTACTTCGTTTACCACTCCTCCCCTTACCTCGTCCTTAGTTCGCCCTAATGCGCTCCAACCGAAGACACCGCAATCAGCTTTTCTTTTATATAAATATTACAATTTGTGTTTTATTTTTTCTTTCTTTTCCAAAGTTTCCTGCATTTTGTATCAACCAAGCAAGCAACCTAGTTAGTGAATGTCTGTGAAGGGTGTTTAAAAATAAGCTCCCTATGCAGCGCCTTCACTACAGACAAACTCTTCCTACAATCGAAAATCTTTTTTTTCTACTTTCGTTCGTTTTGTTGTTGACTTTGCCGGCTGCTTGAGCCCCACTTGCTTGTGCATTGGCTCCACTTCACCTGCAATGATACACGCCGTTTGTGGCAATGATGGCTGGGTGGTGCTGAAGTTTGGTCTGGCTGGTTGGCAGGCTGCTCGCCACGGTAGTCAACTGACTGACTGTTGATGTTTGCAGGCGCAACACGTGCCCTGGCGCATCAGCCAACTGAGTGCTTTGTCTTATTTGCTTTTACCCTTCTTTGTGCTCTGGGGTGCACCTCCTGCATGGCAGTTTTATATTTTGTGTTAATATTTACTATAACATTAGTTTGCCGACATGCCTGAATTCACCTTTAATGAGTTTACATAGAAATGCTTTTTTATGTTTTTCTTTTACTTTTGTGAGTTGAATGATTTATTTGTTTGCTCACGGCAGAAATGGTAAATATAATGTTTGGATTAGTTACACTGCTATGAATTCAACATCCAATTCTTGTATGTATATAAAAACATTGAATAGGGATTTTTCACAGAATACAATTTTTATTAGCCGTCTTTATCCATTCTTTCTCAAAAGCAATATTTTCCCCGCGAAATTTGTATGCAATTTGTTGTTGTCTTTCTTAGCGCTTACTAATTGTGTCTACTAAGGAATGTTTCTCTGCGCCTGGAACAGAAGTATTTTGTTTAGCAGTTAAAAAAGTGCAGACGAAGCAGAATTTGTTGGAAACGTAAACTTCATAATTTTTTTCTAACGATAAAGATCTTCTATTCTTTACTTCTCTGCTCGGCTAACTTGACGAAAAATTTCCAAGTGAAAGCAACAATAAAGTTATCGAGCAAGATTCGCCGCCAGCGAGTTTGGTTATACCTCATAAAACTGGTATAATTCAGTATTTTACAAACAAAAGTAATTTAGCTCAGCTCTATTCCACTCTTGCCAAGATATTTTTATTTATACCAGTTGCTTCAACTATTCGCCACTTGTCAACGCTTGGCGAAAAGAAGAGGCCGAATATTGCATAATAGTAAAAGCAGGGCTCACAAAAGCTCACATAATGTAATTTTTCAAAGACTGGGTAGGCAGGGAATTCACACGACACTGCTTTGTGAGTCTAGGACAATTTTCAAAGACTGGGTGGACAGGGAATTCACACGACACTGGTTTGTGAGTCTAGGACAAAGGCAGACTACACAGTTTATCACGCCCTCCAGAAGAGCATCAAATAGGCTTCTAAACTTAGATAAAGAGGATTTACGAACTCTTACTGGATACGAGTTGGTCATTGTAGTCTTCGTTATTATTTCAGGAAACTAGGATTAGTAGTTTTTGTGCGCTGGTGATGAAGCACCAAAGTATATCCTTTGCAAATGTGCAGCTCTCGCATGACGAAGACTCGCATATCTGGTGGTGAGATTCTAAATCCATTTGGAAGTTCCAAAAAAAAAAAATCCTGACGAGATACTCAAATTCATTAGAAACCTCCATTTCTTTCAGGGTTGCGATAAAGTACAATAAACTTCAGTGCTGAATGAAAGAATGAAAATGTGGTAAAGTATTCCACTTCACAGCTTTTTGTGTCCTCTACTATCAAAGTACTTCGTCCAATCCTAGCTTCCTCAATGAACCTAAAAAGAATAAGTGTGTCGAGTTTCCGGGGCTGGGTCACACAGAAACGACAGAAACCAGTGGACAATATCCCAAGCCAGTGCAGTTGGCTGCACAGTGAGGACTTCGTTTAGTTGTTGTTGTTGTTGTAGCAGCATAAACATTCCCCATATTTACATACGGGGAATGCTGCTGGAGTGACAGTCCTTGGCCGGATATAAATCCGGGTCGTTTCGGTAACGTAGAACCGACTGTCGTGGAAACGGACTTCGTAACCTTAATTCTTCGGTTCTATGCTCCTCCTTGATGGTGCGTTGTTCCATGGCAAGGAATGTCTCGGGTGCTACTAATGCTTAGAATGTTATCGGAAATGAGGTTGTTTTTGAAGTGAGGCCATATGCACCGTACAGGCTTCAAGATATGAAAATAATCAAATGATTTGTAAAATTTAGCCACAACTGAAATTAGTTGATTTTAATCACCGTCTTTATCCCATTTTTCCCTAGTTTATTTTGTAGTTGATGAAGTTTTATTCGTATTTGACCATCGTAATTTTTTTTATTCCCACGTCAAACTTCTCTTATGATTTCTTCATTATCATGTTTTGGTAGTCAAATGTAACTCGCAGATAAGCAGCATTTTCTTTTACATTTTTAATTTAATTTTATCTGAAATTGACTTTTTTTTATTAATTTGAATTTTATTTACTTTTTGCTTCATTATTTTTTTATTCCACTTTATCTTAATTATTAATTTTTTTTACTTGGTTTAATTTTTTTTCGTTTTATTTTATTTTAATTTTTATTTAATCTAATTAGAATTTTATTTTATTTTACTTTGCTTTATTTCATTTTAATTTCTTTTTCTTTTGTTTCATTTTATTTTAATTCCTCCTTATTTTGTTTTTTAAATATTATTTTACTTGATTTTATTCAATTAAAATATTTATTTTATTTATTTCGAGTTTTTTCCTTTTACTGTGTTTTATTTCATTTTAATTAGAATTTTGTTTTATTTTTAGTTTTCAGAATTTTGTTTTAATTTTATTTTTATTTTATTGGAATTTTTTTTTATTTATTTTTTTTACTTCTTTTTTAATGTGTATCTTATTTAATTAAAATTTTTCAATTCGTTTTATTTTATTTCTTGTTTTATTTATTGTAATTAGGTTTTTTTATTTTACTTCGTTTTATTCCATTTTAATTCCTTTTTAAGGGGGGGCAGCTCCTTTCCTTTTTAAGGGGAGCAGCTCAGACAACGAGTTTTTCAATCATTTTTTGAGAGTATTTATTATGTTAAATTAATATACATATTAAAATTCATGCTTATTCATGCAACTGCTCTTGTAATCAACTGAAATCAACCTATTTTGAACGAAAAAAATGAAAATTTGAATTGAATAAATTGATCAAAATAATATTTTTGGTGATTATTAATATAAAATTTGAGGTACATGCAAAGGCCACTATGTTAAAGAATATTCCTGTAAAATTTTAACTCGATATCTTGATTACTTTCAGGCGGCCGCCATAGCCGAATGGGTTGGTGCGTGATTACCATTCGGAATTCACAGAGAGATCGTTGGTTCGAATCTCGGTGAAACCAAAATTAAGAAAAACATTTTTCTAATAGCGGTCGCCCCTCGGCAGACAATGGCAAACCTCCGAGTGTATTTCTGCCATGAAAAAGCTCCTCATAAAAATATCTGCCGTTCGGAGTCGGCTTGAAACTGTAGGTCCCTCCATTTGTGGAACAACATCAAGACGCACACCACAAATAGGAGGAGGAGCTCGGCCAAACACCCAAAAAGGGTGTATATATATCTTGATTATTTTTTGAGTTATATTCTTACTCATCTTTTGTTCGACGCTCATCATTTTACTGACTATAGAAACTTTTGAGACTTTCTATTAAGCCTGAAAAGAAACATGGAACATTTGAAAATGCTGGAGGAGCTGCCCCCCTTAATTTTCTACTTATTTTTGTTTTTTTAATTTTTTTATTGTAAGTTATTTATTTATTTCATTTAATTTTTTTTTATTTTTATTTAATTATTTTTTTATTTTTTTTAAATTTTTTTATTATTTTTTTATTTTATTTCTTTATTTTATTTCTTTTATTTTTTATATATTTTTATTTTTTATTTTTACTTTATCAAAGCCTTCACATGAGCATTGCACTTTGCATTGCCCGCTTCATCGCTACGAATTTTCTGTGTGCTAACTCCACCCTCAATGTAAATCTACAAAAAAATAAAAATGTGTGCGAAGTGTGCAAATATATACATACCTACATATGTATGCTCGAATCGACAATGACTGAGTTGAAGTAAACATTTACAAAAATTGCAAAAATGAGTACAACATCAATGCGCTAACTTTCTTACAATCGCTCCTCGATTATGTGGACTAATGCAAAAATTAAATATTCATTTTAAATATTTAATAAGCGTTGGCATTGTTTTAAAAATTGTGTTCTACCCTGCTTTCAAAATCATTGGCATTTAATGCAATTTATTACCCCTTAAAACTGTATCTAATGCCACTTCTTTCGAGCAAAGTTAGACATTCCGATTCTTTGGAAACTAAGTGCGAGCGTGTCATTTGCTCCCTTATTCGAATTTCGATTGTTTGATTTTAGTTTTTTAATTGTTGAATATTTCAAATGCTTGTTTAAGTGAATATTTATGCAATCAAGTGGCTACTGTAAACTGCACACATACATATTTTTCTTATAACTGCACAAAAGAAGTGAAATATGCCACCACTTGTGGTACTTCTGGCCGTACTTTGATGCTTTGTTGCATTTGCTTCTAGTGGAAGGGCATATATTCGTATGCCGAGACGTACTTCTGGCATCCTCTCATCACATATGTAATTGACGGTCCATTAACACAATTAAGCAACAATTCGGTGACAGAAGTGACAGAACGACCAAATGACGAAACGAAGAAACTGCCGCATACTGGCATTTTTTCACCCTAAAAGCGTTGTGCAGCAACAAAGTAAATATGCACAAGCAATGCATGTGCAGGCAGACATGCCCTGCAGTTAATCGACTTGTACCGGGACTATTTTGATACAATACTGGTCCGGATATTTTCGGATATTTTCAATTTTAGTTTTTTTTATTTAAAGTATTGAATAATTTTGGTTATGTTTTCTTAATGCCGAATTAATAAGAAAAAAATAGTAAGCAAATATGTAATATTTTACGTGGTTTTTATTGATTAGAAATCCTGTAAGGGGTGCTTTAGTTTTGGCCAATAACGTAGGTACCTATCCGTAAATTTATTACTGGGACTTTACTATTATTTACTGCAGTCTCGTAATAAAGGGGTTTTCAATAGGAGCGCTCGAACTACGACAATGTAAGGCGGTCATCTAATGATAATTTTTTTCTCACCCTAAGCTAATACTTTTTAACCCTCCGTTGGGCACCCAGGTCTAGCCAGACCTTTTTCGACTTTGGGCGTGAATTTAACATACAGGGTCCGGCACTCGAAGTGTAACCAATGAAAAGGGCCATCAATTTAGTTTAGAAAATTTCTTTTATTCAATTCATATTAAAAAAATGTGTGAAAATAATACAAAACTAAGAATCAATTTACTTTTGCTCGATATGAACACCTTTTGCCTTGACTATGGCCTTGAGAAGATCCAGAAACGAGTCGCAAGCTGTCCGAATGTGACTTGTAGGTATTTTGGCCCACTCGCAGACAATGGCTTTTTTCAGCGCCTCGAGACTGGTGAATCTTTTAGTCCGGACTTTGCTCTCCAAAATGGCCCAAAGAGAATAATCCATCCATTCGCGTCTGGTGAGTTTGAGAGCCATTGTGTGGACGTTATGAAGTTCGGAACGTTGTTTTTTAGCCATTCTCGGTTCACTCGAGCTTTGTGAGACGGTGCCGAGTCCTGTTGAAATGTCCATGATTCGCCACTGAAATGTTGGCCTGCCCACGGCTTCAAAGCAACCTCCAGAATACTTTCCTGATGGCCAATCGACGACTCAAATTCTTGTATGAACGGTCGGTCAAATAAACCCTATCGTTTTGGGAGTTTGAGAATTGCTCAACTTGAAAAATTTTCTCGTCAGAAAACACAATGTTCAGAAATTTCAAAAATTTACTACTTTCGCCCAAGCGAAGCAACTCCTTCGCTCTCTCATGTCTGACTTGTTGCTGCTTTGGTGTGAGGTGATTCGCCTTTTGGATCTTGTAAGGCTTCAGCATGCGGCGGATGCTACGGTCAAATATTTTCAGTTCTTTCGCCATTTGATTGGCACTTCGTCGGGGATTTCTCTCAAGTCGCTTCTTCACTTTTTAAACCACTTCACGTGACGTTGCAGTTTTTTGATGACCACCTCCATGACGTTTCGCGATGCTACCAGCATCATTGTAACGAGTAATGGTGCGATAAATAAAAACTTTATTTACTTTAAGGTTCTCAAGCTCACGAACAATCGCTGGTTGTGATTTTCTTTTTTCGCGTTCACTCTCGGAAAAATGCTTCCGCGCGCTTGTAAATAATACTCTGGACGGTCATTTAGCCAACTAACAGACAGCTGATACCCGTGCGATGCGTGAGCGATCTGAAGTTGGTTACATTTCGAGTGCCGGATCCTGTATTACCTTGAGCTTAAAAGTAGCTTCCTAAAATTTAATTTTCTATCGATGTATGGGAATATGTGCGCCACATTTATAATTCATTTTTAAGTATTCCAGGTAAATATTTCTAATTTCTTACCTTTTTCATTGGTTTTGGCATGCATTGAGCCCCCTAGAAGTAAAAATAATCGCTGAAAATATATTGGTTTGTGAAAAAAAAAGTTTTTTGATTTGTTCTTTATTTTGACTAATTTCGAAGAAGGTTGATTACAATGGAATTTATGGTAAAATATAAAATGATATTTAATTATGAATTCGGTGGAAGGCAACCAAAACATGTATACGAGATTTTTGAGTGCTCTTGACATACTGGATTCTTGCATACAATACAAAAGAAACTAGTTCTTCGACGAAGCCTTTTGCCTACTTGTAGATAAAGACGAAAATATCTCTTCGCTGTGAGTGTATCGGCTCCGGTTGGTTGGTTGACTACAAATCTCCCAGGGATAGTAATTGGTTTGTTGAAAAGTGATTCCATAGCCAAACGAGTAGTGAATTGAGAAATAACGGCTCGATTATTCATACGATTTTCAATGTTTGCAAGGACCAGACTCGGGTGCCCAGCCGAAGTTAAAAAAAGGTGAGGAGAGTTAATCTCTGCATTTATCCATGGAAAACTGCACGATTCAATCACGCGTTGAAATTGTTAAAATTTATTGCCATAATCAGTGCTCTGTTCGCAAAACGCTGCTTGAGCTGACTTCGGGAAGAACACCATCTTCCGGTATGAGACTCATTTCTGATTAAGTCGCTTCATAAACAATGTGAGTTATTCGGATTTAAAGCGACGAAAATTCACCGGACATTCATTAGGTGCCTTTACACTCAGAGAGTCACTCACTCAAGTCGCTGTGTGATGTGGATTTTGGTCTGAAGGTGTCATCGACCCTTGTCTCTTCGAAGATGCCATCCAAAAGTGAGTCACTAAAATGCACCTGTTTTGTCAATATCACCGGTTTAATAGGCTTAATTTCATGTAAAGAGCGTTCTTATTGTAACACCCTATATTTTATCTCCATAAAAAGCCGAGTTGAGTTGGGAGAGGGAGACTAATGAAATCAGCAAACATGATTGCATGCATGCATACATATGTATATTACACATACATGCATACAAATATTACGCATTCATCCATACATACATTCATATACTTACATTAATACATATGTATGTGTGGATACCTAAAATTTTTTTATTAAATTTATGACTACTCGCATAAATTTTATTTTTTCTGATTGCTTTTCGCCAATGATTACTTACTCACTCCACCGCTATTGAAAAGCTATATAGTAATTTCAACATGACATCCACCCTCTGTGTCACAACAATTGTTTGCCATCGAATTGAAATTCTGTCAACGAAAGCAATCGGCATCAATGCTACGAGATTGCTGCATTTTGAAACGCATTGCTTTCATGTCACTATGCACTTGCGTACGTACTCGTACATAAATGTATGTGCATATGTGTACATAAATATATGTATGTGTGTGGTGCTGAAGCATAGATTAGATTGATCAATCATGATTGAAGACATGGGCGTGGCGGCTGTGTGTGCAAGTTGCTCTGCTTGATTTTCAACTGCCAATGCCAATAGTGGCCTTAACAGTGGATCAACAAATGACGCACATACATACATACATACATATAAGTGTGTATGTAAATACTGCTCGCACATTTGTGCACTTGTGTAGATATGAAGCAATAACAGTAATTTACAGCTTAATTACACGCCGTCGCCGCTGGGGGACAAACGAGTGCCACCCAATTAGACAATTTCGCTTCGTCTACTAGTGCGAGGATTTACTGCTACTTAATTGTATGCATATGTGTATGTACATCCATGTACAGCCATGGACAGATAAATAGTACAAATGTGAACCTTATACACAGTATGTTCAATAAATAACAGAACTTTTTATTTAAATCATGGAACACGTAGAGCTATCTATTAAACTTTGATCATATTGAAAAGGTACAAGCGTCAGCTTTCAACCGCAGCCAACTTCATGTAAATCGTTTGACAGGTTAAAAAGTTTCGCGTCTTTTATTGACAGTATGTTTCATGCTTGTGTCGTAAAAATACAATGGAGCAAAGAGCAAATATTAAATTCTGTGTTAAACTTGGAAAAACATTTAGTGAGACGTACGAATTGATGCAAAAAGTTTATGGTGATGATTGTTTAGCTCGTTCAAATGTATATAATTGGTTTAAACGATTTAAAAATGGTCGTGAAGATTTGAATGATGATGAAAGACCTGGTCATCCAGAAGCAAGTAATCGTGCTGAATTGGTGAAAAAAGTCCGCGAAAACATTGCTGTTGACGGAAATTTCACTGTAAGAATGTTGGCTGAAGAATTTAATTCATCTACTGGTACTATTTGGAAAATTTTAACTGACGATTTGGGTAAAAGAAAGGTTTGTGCACGCTTTTTTCCACACCAATTAAATGAGGAACAAAAAATCGCTCGTGTAGAGCATTGTAAAGACATAATTTCAACAGCTGAAAACGATCCAGATTTTCTTGATTCGATCATAACTGGTGACGAAACATGGTGCTTCAAATATGACCCTGAAACTAAGCGTCAATCTGCAGAATGGAAGACGAAAGGGGAGCCAAAAGCAAAGAAATTACGTTTTCAGAAGTCAGAATCAAAAAAATGTTGATCACGTTCTACGATTCCAAGGGTATTGTACACAAGGACTTTGTTGCAGAAGGAGAATACTATTTACAAGTTTTACATCGTTTGTGGTCAAGAATTGTTCGTGTAAGACCTGAATATCCAGAGGGGAAACAGCTGTTTTTATTGCATGATAATGCACCACCTCACAAAACCAAAAATGTTCGTGAATTTTTTATGCAAAAATATATTTGTGTCATCGACCACCCTCCGTATTCTCCTGCTCTACCACCATGCGACTATTTTCTGTTCCCTAAATTGAAAACTGCAACATTCCCTTAGATGACATAAAAAAGTCCATGCAGAAATTGGTTGATCGTTCTGAATGTTGTATCGAGTTAAATGGAGACTATTTTGAATAAAAAATAACTTTCAAACACAGTACGATACGTGTTTTATTCTACATCTGAAAAGTTATGTTATTTATTGAATGCTTATTGCTGTTTTGAGGTGGATACAAAAATAGCACATTTTAAACTGTCCAGCGGAGAGTAAAACTTTAATGTTGTTTCAGCAATTTTTATTATAATTTTTTGTTTATTAAATAAAATTTTAAAGTAATTACTAAAAATGGGACGTGGAAAACATTGCACGCCGGAGAAAAGAGCTCTTATATATCGTATGAGTCAAAACGGAAAAAGCTATGCAGAATAGCTGAAATGATGATATGCTTTCGGAAATTAATTTATAATGCTCTTAATTTGGTTAAGAAAGATTCATCCTATATAAGCAAAAAAACGGAAAGAAAACTTTTAAGTCGGCACGGCAAATAGTGCCTGAAATAAACCGAGAATCTGGTCTACAGGTGTCCAGAAAGCTTGTAGGAAGGCGACTTAACGAAGCCCAGCTGTTTGGCCGCATAAGCAGAAAAAACCACTCCTCTCAAAAAGACATATCAAACACCGACTTTTGCAAAGAAAAGCCCACAAAGACAAATCTACTCAGTTTTGGAAAAACGTACTTTGGACCGACGTAACCGTAATAAACGGGATGGGACCAGATGGGGAAAACAATTGTACGTCGTCCAAAAAATCAAGCGCTAAATCCTAGGTTCACAAAAAAGACGATTAAACACGGCGGCGGAAGCATCATGGTATGGGGAGCCTTTTCCTGGCATGGTGTTGGGCCGATTGTCCGCGTGGGTGGTAAAATGGATAGATTTCAGTATCTGGATATACTCCAGAATAAAATGGAGCCATTTGTGTTTGAGTTTATGCCATTAAATTGAACATTTATGCAGGACAATGATCCAAAGCATACTGCAAAAACAGTGAAGCAATGGTTCAGAAGAGAAAAAATTAATGTACTGGATTGGCCGGCGCAGAGCCCTGATCTCAATCCAATAGAAAATTTGTGGAATGACGTTAAGGTCAAAATCGCTAACAAAAATTTTAAAAATTTTGATGATTTGTGGGCCGCAGTTGAGGAGGCTTGGTACTCGATTCCAAAGGAAAGATACCATCAGCTTGTAGAAAGCATGGAGCGACGGCTTGAAGAAGTAATCAAAAACGGGAGATATAGTACAAAATACTAATCTGGTAAAACAATATTTTTACTCAACTATCTGATTTCTTTACTATTTTTGCTTTTATTTGGAATTTTTTAGGATGTGCTATTTATGTGTCCAGGAGGTTTCGTGAGTTATCAACGTTCTCGTGAATTAAATCAGAACTGAAATTCTTTTTGACCATTTTTTTGTTTTAAAGTGGAAGTAAATAAATTTTTTATTTTTTGTGTTGCTTTTTTCCCAACAAAAAATAATTATTTAAAAACATATTCATCTCTTTGCTTTCAAAGTCTAAATGTTCTATTTATATGACCATGGCTGTATGTATGATATATCATATGTGCCTTTATATATACAGTGGGAGTTATTGAAAATCGTACAGCTATTTTTTTGCGATGTTAAATTTTTTTGTTAATTTATTAGGTATATAAATGTAGTTCATGTACTTACGAAAAAATATGGTTCATATTCCCAGCGTAATTTTATAAAATTTTAAAAGTTCTAAAGATTTAAGTTTTATTAAAAACAAAATTCGAAATGGGGGGTAGGTTCAAAAGAGTTTGGGACATTAATTAATACCTTTTTTGTTAGAATATGAACCATATTTAGAAAAAAATTCAAAAAACTTTGGTAGTGACAAAAAAACAGCTGCATCGTTTACAGTGGCACTAACTGTATATGTACCCTAGGATGACCCAAAGTTTTCTTTTTTTTTCTATGATGTTACCTAAATTTGTAAAGAATGCACGGCATTTTTTTTTTACTATGTAGTGGAAATCCAACATACGAAACATCGTCATGAGAAAAATTATAAAAAATCAACGAAAAATTTTGATTAAAACTTAGACTTTGTTACACTAAAATTTAATGGACTCTAAAACTGCGTACCCAAATTTTTGTTTTTAAATTTTGACTACTAATTTTGAAATTTTAATGAAAATTTGCCAAATTTCTATAAATCTTGTACAGAGTTTGAAATTTGGTATATTATGGTTTTTGTAATAGAATCAGTAACTCTTTTATAAAAAAAAAGATTCAAATTAAAAAATAAGCAAGTAAATAGTCAACATTTGTTAATATGTGGTGCCTATAATATTTCGGGTGTTGCATATTTAAAAGTTTTTTTTTTAATATTTACCCACGCCGCTAAAAATTACCATTGAACTCCCATGGGAAAAATGCACTTTTCCGCAAATTTGGTATAAAATATAGTATATGTATATGCAGGGTGGTCCTATCAGAAGATGCATCAATCATATTTGACTGTTGTAAACGAGACAGCTGCTGTATACATATAAACGAGTAATAGAGCTCGTAAAGGTCATAATACAGATTTCCATCCCCCAAATTATTTTTTTTTTAATTTCGTAAATTTAGTTATTCACATTAGTTTTGCGCCACCTTGTGGAAAAATATCAACACACACATCACAAATTGGGCAAGGAGTTCGGGAGGAGGGACCCACAGTTTAAGCCGACTCCGTTTTTTATCGAGAACTTTTTCATGTCAGAAATACACTCGTTGGAGGTTTGCCATTGCCTGTCTGGGTGTGACCGCTATTAGAAAAAAACTTTTTCTACAATGATGAATGATCGTCACACACCACCCCATTTGGCTGCGATAGGTGTCATTTTCTCCCTTTTTAAGTTCCCTTCATAAATGTCCAAAAATATGAAAAAAAGATTAACCAATTTTTTATCATCATTATCATCGTCTCAGGCGTCTGCTATACATAAGTAAACTCGTGTTACTGTTAAATGCATTTTGCATCTCCAAATCCGATGTGCAGGCTGCCGAGGCAGGGGGATTTCTCGTTACACGACTACCCCTTCGAGACTTTCCAATCTTGACGTTTTGATCCATGTTTAAATTAGGTGTTATCCCAGTTGACAAATTTTCCGTGATAGCCATAAGCCCAAAACACTATTTTTTAAAGCGATCCTGAAAACCTCCAATATTAATAAAAAAGTTCAGAATTGGAAAACAAAAATATTTATCTCGTTTTTCTTTTTTTTCATTTTTGGCCTAAGAAATTTTTATTATTTTATTATTAGTATTTTTTTTTTGTTATTTTTATTTGTTATGTATGTATGTGTATGTATGTGTGCGCTTGCAGTTGAATATTCTAATATACAGTGCGCTTTGTTTTGCCCTCAATTAATGACAGCATTATGCCAACGCCTTACGCCGGCTACCACCCTCCTTCCGGAGTGTGTGGAAATATGCGCGGATGTCGTCTGCCAGCCACACGCTCGTAAACGCTGTAGCGTTGGAAAGCGCGCACTTATCGTGTCGCCGCCGCCCTGCTGCTTTATCGCTTTCAAATGGCACATTTGCTTGTTCAAACACTAAAGCGCCGCCATACGCACACACCATCACCTCCGCCACCGCCACTATCACTACCAATGCTGCATTTCGTTTTGCAATGTCGGCACAGTCAAATCGTTAAATAATCAAAACATGAAATTTCTTTATAGTAAAAGATTTAAAGCTTAGCAAATGCAATGCGATTGGCGTCAACCAATTACGAGCGTCATGCACCATCAACTGACCGACCCACAAACAGACGGCCGGAGTTGTGACACAAAAAGTGATCATTGGGAGGAGGAGGGGCAGAGCAAGTGATTTGGGGTTTTTTTTCTATCTGGAGCTTTAACACAAAATGCGTCATAAAAATATTCAATTACAATTTTTACACTTTAATGCCTTTAAGTGTAAGTGTTAGTTTTATTAGGCTCTTGCATTGCCTTCGAGACTTTACGAAATATTTTTAGATAAACTTTTTTATTTTATTTACGACTATCAACAAAGGAAGCGCAGTTTAAGGAATTGTGTCGTAAAAGCTAAAACCAAAATGAATAATAAAATAAAATTAAAAATACAATATCAAATACGATGTGCCACAATAATCGTACGCGACATATATAAATATGAATTTTGATATCACTGACTGCGTAAATTTATATCTTCACATACGACTACATAGGCTATTTGCTGCACTAAAGGCTTGTATTTTTATAAATTTTTAATGCAATTTCCTTTAGAGATTAAAATAAATTTATGTATGCGTGCATACTTCCTGCAATCGCATACAAATTCTTGAAGCGCGAGTTTGTAGCAAAATGTGTTAGGAAGTAAACTGTTAGAGGTAAGTTGGAAAGGTGATACTGTTATTTGATATCTGTTTGACATTTTACCATTAGCTTCATACTCCACATTTTGAATACTAATTTTATGTGCGAGGTGATAAGCCCACCAATTTCCATTTACGCTACTGGCCTCTCTGTTTTCAGCCCTATTGGTATGCTCTGCAAGTGAACGCCTTAAAACGGTAGTTGGCTCCACCGTTAATTACTCACTGCCAGTTGTCACCTTAAAGGTATTATAGCAACACATTTTGTGAGAAATCTGTATGCATATTTCGGTGCATCAAAGGAAGTGCATTTCGTGCAAAAAAAAGTGTGCTATTTTTCCATCAGAGCTATAAAATCTACTTTTTTTTGGAAGACTACCGCCTGAATAGAGCTAGACTTAGACCGTTTTTGAAGGTATAGAGTTCCAAAAATTAATTTTTTTATAATTTATTATTAAAATTAATTTTTAATTTTTTTTAATTTTTTTTTTATATATATTTTGAATCGGCTATAAGAAAAACGAATCCATATTTTTTCAAACTTTTTTTTTATCTTGAAGATTGAACATTGTCATTTATGAATGAAAAATAATATCGTTCAAATGACTGCCACGACTGGCTTTACAGTAGGCAATTGATGCCGCCAGACCAAAAACCGCACCAAACAGTGACCCGTTGTGGATGAATTTGCTTCTCTACAGTAACGTGTAGATTTTCTAGCCCCAAATCCGACAATTTTGCTTATTGACGTAGCCACCGATGTGAAAATCAGAAGAGAAGAAGAAGACTCACCACTTTGGAAATAGGTTTTCAATATTTCCAAATTTTGTTCAAGCGTATAGCGTCCCATTTCGTAAATGTCAAACCTTTAAGTAAATTATGAACACATTTGACATGTCATTTGTGTTACCATTCTCAAAACAATAGGTGGTTCAAAAAGCAAACGCTATATGGCCCACCCTGTACGTATGTGATATACCTACAAATACCGACGGGTCAAAGTCCGGCTGTTATTTTTCACGACTTCAATATGAAACCTTCTTCAAGCTGCCTACTGAAAACCTGCGAATTAAAATTCCCGGAAAATGTAATTACAGTTTCTTACCAAATTTTCAGAATTTTGCATTTTGTGCTGGTTTTTTTGTTTCTTATTGATATTGTTGTATAGATTTGAAATGCACACAGAAAAGAGTTTATATATACAGGGTTGGCCATATTAAACTGACCCATTGAGTAACCCTATAACTTTTTACTGTAATTTGAAATCTAAGGTTTACGTCAACAAGCCAAAGACACTAGGCGCACTTAAGGCCAATATCCGACGGGAAATAGCCGCCATATCGGCCGAGACGCTGGCCAAAACTATGGAAAACGCCGAAAAACGGGCACATTACGCTATACGAGCTAAGGGCGACCACTTGCGCGATATTATATTCAAAAAGTGATGTAAACGAATCTCCTTGAACTAAATTAAATGTTTTTCACAATGAAACACAAAAAAATGTTTCTTTTTCCATATTTTTTTAATAATCACATGGGTCAGTTTAAGATGGCCAACCCTGTACATATCCAAATACGTGCTAAGGGCGACCACTTGCGCGATATCATATTCAAAAAGTGATGTAAACGAATCTCCTTGAACTAAATTAAATGTTTTTCACAATGAAACACAAAAAAATGTTTCTTTTTCCATATTTTTTTAATAATCACATGGGTCAGTTTAATATGGCCAACCCTGTATATATAAAGGGTCCGCCATATAACTTTACGGAATTAAAAATGCTATAAAAAAGAAACTACTCAATATTTTTCCAAACTGTTTTTTTTTTACTTTGAAGTACAATCCTTCCGGTTAATGATGGAACACAACTTCATTCATATGGCTGCCTCGGCTAGCCATGCACCATCCCATACGATCGGTCCAATTTTTCAACACGTTTTCGATTGTATGCGGCTGTATTTCAGCTATGACATCGCGTATGTTGGTCTTCAGTGCATCAATTGTTGCTGGTTTGTTGGCATAACACTGTTCTTTGACGGCACCCCAAAGATAATAATCCAACGGCGTCAAACCGCAGCTCCGAGGCGGCCAAACGATATCAGAATTTCGGCTGATAATGCGATCTTCGAAGACTGCGCAAAAGATTCATCGTAGCATTCGCTGTGTGGCAAGTAGCGCCATCTTGTTGGAACCAACTGCCACCAATATCCTCCTCTTCAATTTCTCGGAACAAAAATTCGTTCAACATGGCCCGGTAACGCGCTCCATTGACGGTTACGGCCACTCCTCGCTCATTTTCGAAGAAAAATGGACCAATGATGCCTCTCGACCAAAATCTGCACCAAACAGTGACTCGGTGTGAATGCATCGGCTTTTCTTCGAGTGCGTGCCGGTTTTCTGAGCCCCAAATGCGGCAATTTTGCTTGTTAACATACCCGCCGAGATAGAAATGAGCTTCATCAGAAAAGATGATTTTTCGGTAAAAGTCTTCATCTTCTTCAAGTCGATCCCAAGCCCATGAAGCAAGCGAAAACGCATTGGGTGGTCGGTCCTTTGAGCGTATACACAACCATTTTCGTTCAGCGGAAGAATAAAACTAATTTTCTGTCAAATCAGATGACTGCTAAGTGTTGCCATTCTTCAAATAATACCTAGTTCAAATCCGTAACGATAGATGGCGGGCCCTGTATATATATATAATTGGCGCGTGCACCCTTTTTGGGTGTTTGGCCGAGCTCCTCCTCCTATTTGTGGTGTGCGTCTTGATGTTGTTCCACAAATGGAGGGACCTACAGTTTCAAGCCGACTCCGAACGGCAAATATTTTTATGAGGAGCTTTTTTCATGGCAGAAATGCACTCGGAGGTTTGCCATTGCCTGCCAAGGGGCGACCGCTATTAGAAAAATGTTTTTCTTAATTTTGGTGTTTCACCGAGATTCGAACCGACGTTCTCTCTCTGAATTCCGAATGGTAGTCACACACCAACCCATTCGGCTACGGCGGCCGCCGTAAAGAAAAGAGTTTATGGACATTTTACAAATTTCGATAAAAGAAATGGACGAAGTTTACGATTGCAAGCGGATAAATTTGGTCCGATATCAAATGTTTGGAATTCATTAATTGAAAATTGCTACGCACTAGGGCAAAACATCACGATCGATGAGCAATTATTCCCTACCAAAGCGAGATGCCGATTCACCCTGTACATTCCAAACAAACCCGACAAGTTTGGAATAAAATTATGGTTGACATCTAATCTAGCAAGTAAATTTATTATAAATGGATTCCCTTATATGGGAAAGGAAGTAACAAGTCAGCCACCAATTCCTTTGAATAAGTTTGTTGTCCTAAAATCAATTGATCCCTTTACTGGTGCGGGAAGAAATGTAACAATTGATAACTTTTTTACCAGCAAATCACTGGCATCAAAATATTAAAAAAAAACGGACTTCTTTATTTGGAATAATTCATGGGAATAAAAGAGAATTGCCTAAACTAGCTTAACAAAGTACAGATAATTTACCACGATTTGCCTCTGAAATCAGAAAATAGGTATCTGAAATTTATTTAATATAAAGGCTAAATGTAGTGTAGACGGGACAGATCAAATAGCTAGAAAATATGGCGTGAAATCAGGGTCTCGCAGAACGCCTCTTCAAATATTTTTTAGCATTCTCGACTTAGCGGCAATAAATGCATGAGTTTTATGTAACAAAACAACTGGCGAAATATTTAGCGAAAAACTGTGTGGTTTCAATTAGCAGAAGAACTTTTCGCAAAGTTTAAAAATCCATTTGAACAGGAAAATCTGAATAACATCTTGAACAGCTCTGAAAGATCTAATCTAAGAAAAACTTGCCAAGTAGGTTTTTGTAATGAGAATCACATTTTGAATATAAAATGTTAAATGTAAAAAGGCTGTATGTGGTAAATGTATAGGGTTTTCCAATAACACGTGTTACAGGTGAATCGATTGCGCTATCGAGAGATATGGCCGCAATTGGATGGTATTGATCTAGACAACGTTTATTTTCAACAAGACGGCGCTACGTGCCACACAAGCAACGAAACCATTGATCTTTTACATGAAAAGTTTCCTGGCCGTGTTATCTCTCGACGAAGTGATCACAATTGGCCACCGAGATCTTGTGATTTAACACCTTGTGACCTTTTTCTTTGGGGTCACGTGAAAGAGAAGGTCTACGCCAACAGCCCAGGGTCGATTCAAAACCTCAAAGATGGAATTCGTGAGGCCATCAAGGACATAGGGCAACCACTTTGCAATTCGGTTATGGAAAATTTCATGAAAAGGATATTGTCATGTAAGCCTAGTTGTGGTAGTCATTTGCCTGATGATATATATTATTATTTTCCACTATTAACGGCATACCTTCCTCTTTATAATGAAATAAACATCCGATCATTTATATTATATTAAAAAATAACATTTTTCTTTGAATATCAAAATAACACCTCTTATTAAAAAAACCTATACTTTGAAAAAAATCTCCATATGTAAGAATTGTGATGATTCAAGTAATAGCTAAACCTGAATAAAAAACAAAACAAATAATATTACTGTTTTTATGTCAACAGATGTACATCTCATGCACCTGCAATATTAGAATGAAATACATATATTTTTTCGTATTTAAAACTTTTCTTTAAATTTTTTATATTTTGCTCACTAAATGTCGCGGTTTGGTAAAAATGGGAATATAATGACTGTTTTTGGTTTCAGTGTTAATTATGTTAGAGCTACTTTCAATCAGTTCAGTTCACCTAAATCGTTATAGTTTTCCGCAATATTTTGGCGGAAGTTTTAAAATATAACAAATTGTATGACTCCGGTGCAGAAATAGCAACTTTTTTGGTGAGGCACTCACAATTTCAGCGGCCTGGCTTGCATTTTCGCTTTTATCAAAGAAAAACTAAAATGGACCCAATTTTCTCTTTGTTGACTTTCATTGTTAACACCCTGTAATTCACAATAGAACAAACAAAAAAAAGCAAACTAATTTTTTTAGTGTGATGAAATGTTATTTAGACAACCAGCATAAACTGTAAATTATTTGATCGATACTTTACGAGATGTCGATCACTATAGCCAACTACCGAAAAAAAAGTCGATTTTCTTTTCCTCAACCTAACATTTCTATTGCATAAATCCTATCGGCGGTGATTTCTCATTAGAATATCCCTCAGAGACCCAGCTAATCGCCTCTTGCTTTATTAAATATTTTGTTCATGAACCGAAATCCTACCCCATTCAAATTCTCGCAAACCTCAATACCAATGAAATGTTTGTGAGTGTTGCGAACTTATTTTTATCACGTTTATGATTTCTGCGAAATACTTCCAAATGTAAATGTAATACGTATGTATGCGCGTGTAATGCCATATCACTCATCGACGGAGTTTTGGATTGGAAGGCATGCTTCCTTTCGATAACACGCTTATTTAATCAAATGTAAGGGGAAACTAATTAATCTTCTTCTTGATTGGCGCAATAACCCACTAGTCATGTGTTTAATCAATTATTCCGCATCGTTTCTTTGCCGACTGCTTAAGCTTAGGTTGACTGACGAAGCTGACACTGAGATTATGGAGAGGGAACATTTCTCTAAATTGCTGGTTGGTGATGATGCTATCAATGCCGCCGCTAGGGAAATGAACCTGGTACCACCAATTGAAGACGACGGGGTCAGTGTCGCTATCCAGCGACTAAAGAACAACGATGCAGTTGCAGCAGATGGATTGCTAGCAGAACTGTTCCAAGGCCGGAGGCAATGAGCTGATCAGCTTATGAGTAAAATATGGCTAGAAGAAAGCATGCCCAATGATTGAAATCTGAGTGTCGTTTGTCCTGTATGGAAGAAAGGCGACCCTACTATATGCGCAAACTACAGGGGGATCAGTCTTAGTGAAAGGCTAAAACCATATGCCAGCTCACTGATTGGACCTTATCAGTTTGATTTTGGACCACCATCGACCAGATTCTGATGGAGATGGAGGGACCTACAGTTTCAAGCCGACTCCGAACGGCAGATATTTTTATGAGGAGCTTTTTCGTGGCAGAAATACACTCAGAGGCTTGCCATTGCCTGCCGAGGGGCGACTGCTATTAGAAAAATTTTTTTTTTTCTTAATTTTGGTGTTTTACCTACGTTCTCTCTGTGAATTCCGAATGGTAGTCACGCACCAACCAATTCGGCTATGGCGGCCGCCAACTATACTTTTGAAATTGTAAAGGAATTTATATATCTTGGCTCCGCCATCACAACAACAAACAATGTCAGCCTAGAGATAAGCCGACGAATCACGCTTGCTAATAGTCTTTACTATAAGTCTCAGTAAGCAAATGTTTAGCAGACCTCTCTCATTCGACAAAACTGACAATCTATAAGACGCTCATCTTACCCCTGCTACTCTATGTCGCTGAAGCATCGGTTGTGCCGCAGGTTGATACAGTCGCACTTGGAGTATTCGAGAGAAACATATTTCGGAAAATCTTCGGTCCACTTCGTGCCGTCCAATGAACCACGAGTTGTATGAGCCCTACGACGATGTGGACATACATAGCTAAGCATGATTCAATGATTCAATGAGGTTTGCTCAGTAAGCAGCTTTCTCGTTCTCTCTTGACAAATCGGCTCCCTTATCAAGACACTGCTAGCTCTAGAAATTTTGAGTAAAAGTGGAGGAAAAGTAAAATTTTTAGAAAAAACATTTTATTTTCAAAATGGTCTGCTTACGAGCAACAACTCGCTTAAGAGTTTTCATCGGTATGTTCAGGACTATGGTAGTATGACATGAAATACATGCCACTTAAGTCAGGTCATGATAGAGTAATTGAGGCAATCTGAGATCGATGAGTGGCGAATTTACAAAGCTTTCTTTGTTATGATGTGATTTAGACGGAATTCATGTTTAGCAAAGAGCTAGCATTTCCCAAAGTGTTGCAGGGAGAATAATTCGATAGTCTCGACACGATCGATAACATTTCAGACCTCATTATAAAGAATTTGGGATTGACGGAACTTGTTTCCAATGAGCCCACCTTCCCATGGATGGATGAAGTGTCCAGAGGAGGCATAGTAAAGCACAGTACCAGCATGAAAAAGCTCCACATAAAGCTGTAGGTCCTTTCATTTGTGGAATAACATCAAGACGCGCGCTACAAATAGGAGGAGGATCTCGGCCAAATACCTAACAGAATTATTTATTTATTTTTAACAAAAAAGTTTCATATTGGCGAAACTTCGCGATCGGTTTTAAATTTAAAAATTAATTCACAAAATAAATTCTTAGATTAAGTGAAATAATTTCTTGTTTTAATATTGGGCTTGGCAATTTCCGCTAATAACTTCTAGTTATTTGTACCATTCTTTACTTTGAAATATTAATTAAAATTTGTTTTTTAACCCGTTCGCAGCTTCTTTCCATTTAAGTAAGAAAATACTTTTTTGCTACCATTTTTACCAAAAAGGATTTAATATTTTCCACTTTATTCACCTTCTTAAATGCAACCTTTTGTAAGGGAGTGTCAAAAATTGAATGTCTTTAGTGAGCAAACCTTTAATAATTGAATCATGATAGCTAAGCGCATCAATATTCAGTGCTTGCGCTGGTTGGGCCACGTCGAGCGTATGAATGCGGAAACTTCAGCAAAGAAGCTATCCAAATGGCAAGTTGGAGGACAAACAGCCTAAATTAAATTTTATTAAAATGTGAGCGAGTATAAAAATTTCGGCCCGGATTGAATTCAGCCTTCCTCACTAGATTTATTTTCCTTTTTATTATTTCAATTTTAGTTTATTTAATTGTATTTAATATATTTTCTTCTATATATATATATTTTTTTTTTATATATTTTATTAATTTTTAAAATGTTCCAATTTAATTTAATTACATTTCTTAAAAATTTATTTTATTTAATTGTATTTTAATATATTTTCTTCCATATATTTTTTATATATTTTTAACTCTTAAAATTTTGCAATCTAATTTTATTTAATAAAAAATGATTTTATTTCGTATACACATTTTAAATTTTATTTCTACTTTATTTTACTTTTATTCGTTAGCCAGTCATCCTCAAATAATTTATGTGTGTATGTAGGGTAAACAGTTTTCTCGAATAAATATGTTGTGTGTTGATGACTAATCAAACTGGCTTCAATAAAAAAATAAAAATATGAAAGATTAACATAAAAACCTAGGCTGCTCTAAAAAATTACAGTAAGCGACAATTAAAATTGACGCAGCATAAAATTATTCAAATTGGTTTGACAAATTTGCATAGAGTTGTTGTTTTTGTTTTTCTTCATTTTTACACGAAACAAAGTAAATAAAAATAAATAAATGTACACCTGGCAGCAAAAAACAAAAAGCAAATATCATAGTAAATACGCTCCAACCCAATAGAAAAAGCATCAATAAAAAAATTAAGCAAAGTTTATTTTTACTTCATGCGACCGGGCGCACATCGTAACTCTAGCTGACTTGACTTTGGAATGCCTTGAGACTCACTCACTCAAATGATGTAAACATATTGGCTTTCATGCTCGTGTAACGCCGCTAGCTGGCAGTCCAACGGCGGCTGTTCGCAACTGCTGATGACGAATCATATGAATCTTATTTGTAAAGTGTTTGTTGTATGCATTTTTATCTTAGTTTGTTTTTTGTTTTTTTTGTTTGCTTTCTTTTTATTTTTCGCTTTTGGCGCATTTCTTTGTTTATATGTAAGAAATGTTTTTTTGTGTGTCAGTAGTTTTTTGTTTATTTATTTTTATTAGCTCCTCATTGTTTTACGCTCATTGCTAACTTCCATACACTGGAGTTGCATTTACCTGTGCACATACATAGGTATGTGTGTTTTTACATATATATGTACGTCTCAGTGTGCATATGCAAGTTTTGGTATTTACTTACGTACATCCACTGGCACGCGCATTTTGTATGCTTTTTCGTATCTAGGCGATACCTGAGGACTGTGTTTGTTTTTTCTTTCCATAAAGTGGTCACGCATACGCACAGTGTACTGCTGGTGACGAACTTTACATACTTTTAGAGCTCAATTTCATTATCTACATGTCACCAATCCTAATTTTCCCAATAAAGCTCTTCTTTTGACAGCTTTACGCCATCTTTGGCTGGATGCGCAACTGAGTTATTGGTCGTAGTGGGATATGATTTTAAACAGCCGTGCGTGAGATTAAAATACGCTACCCCTGGGAAGGTGTGACTTTTCCTATTGCCCGCCCAGCCATATACAAATGACAGAGATGTATTTTCCATCTCTAAACAGCATGAATAAACATACGCACATTTCGATGTAGCCATGTACATAGTATGCAAGTAAAATATTATGACCAAGTGTAAACCTCTTTTTCGAATTACGATCTCTTAAGTAAATCTTATCAGCTCTTATTATGCGGTGTGAAAAATTTATGGTTCTATCAATTAAAAGTAAATTTGGAAACTTTGCAACCGTTTTTTTCGACATTTGGGTTTTTCGGATTATGACACACTTACTGCAATTAAGAATATATATTTTATTTATGTTATGTTATTACTGGTAAGTTTTATTATGTTTGCTATGTTGAGTTATGTTAGGTTATACTATGTTTATGACATAAGAAAAAGAGTATAACTATGCTATGTTTTGTATTGTGGGGGGGGTTATATACCTTGTGAGCCCAAAAAAATGGACGATTGTCAACATTTTTTTTAAATCAGGCATATATCTTACTGAAGGGTAACTCTCGAAGAATACATTTTGGTGATTTTATTTTAAAAAATGTTATTATTTATTGTAGATATCGCTCCCCCGAAACGCCGTTTTTTAGAAGAGGCTTACGGTGAGCACGGTAGCGCATGAGCAGCTTAACTGAAATCAAAAAAATTAAATGATTATTGTAGAAAAATGTTTTCTAGTTAATCTGAACGGTTTATTTACCCAAAAAAAATTTTTCTCGATATGAAAACCGCTTTGCACCAAAAACACGACTTTTTGAGGGGCTGAAAAATTAAAAATAAAATTAATTCCAGTGAACTATGCAAATATTTATAAAAAGTGAACCGTTCAGATTCACGAAGTTGTAACTTCGAATAATTAAAAAAAAAACAGTTTATGCAATTCCGTCAAATAGTTTTTGATCAAAAATGATCACCGCGACGGTAATTTTCTAAAAACACGACTTCGAGATAATCGCGTCTAAAGTTTTGCGTGCACTTCATTTATGGATAATTTGCGCGCTTCCACGGTCTGTAATTTTCGTTCTAGTGCTCCGATCTTTTTGATTTTTTGAATTTATATTTTTAAGATGATGTACTTAGAATATGCCACAATAAAAATTTCGAGTTTTTAGTCCAACTTTCAATTTTTTAGTCTCCTTAAGGGGGGTATTCTAGTCTAAAAATTTGGAAAGATCGAAATTTTTTTTTTCAAAATTCGATAATTTAAGTATTCAAAAATATCTCCCTAAAAGTATTTTTAAAAATTCGAATTATTTTCGAAGTTACAACTATTTTAGTGACGCGACAGCTAGACTGGTTTGAGCGGACGGCGAACTTTAAACGTGTTTTTCTCGAAACTACTTCTTTCAATACGGTCGGCACGATATCTCAAGTTCTAATCAATCGATTTGCTTGAAGGTTATCATGGATATTCTTTAAATATATCTCTATCAGATGACGCACGAAAAACTGGAAATTTCAATTTTTTAATATGTGTAAACAATTAGATAAAGCTTAAAAATTAGGGAAAAATCGACCTCAATTTTTGAGTATCCGCCATTTTATGAAAAAAAATTGTTTCCCTTTTTTCTGCGTCATACGATAATGACATTCATATTATTGTAATTATTTGTCATCTTTTTTTTCAAATGACCACAAGGGTAGAAATCGTGACGACGAGGACACTGCCTTTTGTTTTCCCCTTCAAGGTCGCATAATTCCATGAAATTTTTTTATTATTTTTTTTTTAATTCATTTTGTGTGCTCTTAATAAATAAATAAATAAATGATAAAAAATTGGATAGTAAAAATATCAATAGCTTTTTTTTTATTCACCGTCAAAAAATGCTCGAAGTTCGGGCCTCTAGACTAGAATACCCCCTTAAGTCTTTTTATAATATTATTTTTCTTCTGTTATGCTATTTTTTTATGTTATGCTATTTTTATTATGTTATGTTTGCTATGTTTTCTGAGATTATATTACGCTTTCCTATGCTGTATTATGCTACATTTTGTATTATGTTCTGCTAAGTTATATTAAGTTATTTTATTTTATATTTGTTATGCAGTCTAGTAACATTTCTTTTTATCAAGTTTTAAAATAATGTTATACATTTTTCATAAGTTATGTTTTATTATGTTATGTTTTTTTTCTTATGTTATTTTATTTTTATTATGTTATGTTTGTTATGTTTTTTGAGATTATGTTACCCTTTCCTATGCTATGTTTTGTAATTGTGTTATGTTAAGTTCCGTTATGTTTGTTATACTGTTTAGTAAAGTATCTCTATTCAGTTTTTTTTGTAACATTAGTTTTCTTCTGTTATGATATTTTTATTATGTTATGCTATTTTTATTATATTATGTTTGCTATGTTGTGCTATGTTATTTTTATTTACCTATGTTATATTATGCTATGTTTTGTATTGTGTTGTTATATTTTTATGCTGTTTAGTAAACTTTTTTGATTAAGTTTTTTTATAACATTATTTTTCTTATGTTATGTCATTTTTATTGTGTTATGTTTTATTATGTTTGCTATGTATTGTTATGTTTGCTATGTTATGCCAGATTATGTTACGCTTTCCTATGTTATATTTTGTATTGTGTTATGTTATGATTGTTATGCTGCTTAGTAACATTTCTTTTTATTAAGTTTAATTTTTTATATCTTTATATATCTTATCTTATTTGCATTTGTTGAGTCTCTTTACTCATTCATTTAAATTAACTTTCTATGCGAATCGCCAATTTGATTCACTGTCAGGCGCTTAGTGCAAATGCTTCGTCCAAGGCAAAAGACATTGTGAAAGTATGCAGCGTCATCACCTCGGCAAACATGTGTACACACATGCATATACATACAAACATGTTTAATTGTTTGTGTCAGCGGTGTGTGACTCCAGCGTGTTGGGTGATATAAGCTGCTGTATTTGCATTTGTCAGCACTTGAGTCTATCAGTGAGGTATAAAATTCATGTCACTTTTTATTTATACACTCATGTTTTTGTAAGTTTTTGTTTGGAGACCACACACGCACACAAAGACAGGAAGCTGCAATTTCTTCCGCGACTTACTCATTGTATTTCGGTTTCATTTTTTTAAATTTTCTATATTTCTTACAAAAGTTACAAAAAAATAACTTTTTGTGCTCACAGACAATATTTTATGTGGGTGCAGACTTCACCTTGCTGTACATTGTGTTGCTGTTTTATTATTTGTTATTTTAACTGGCCAGTCTGTAAATGAGTTTGCTGTTACACAAATAAAATGTGTGTACTTTTGTAGAGCATGGCATGTCCCTTTTGTTTAACGATTTGTTTGCTATTTCTGCATAATTGCTCACAATGCACGTTTCCTTTATATCTTTCATATTTTTCGCTTCTTCCGCCATTCGTTTTGTGACTGTTGCATTTCCGACGCCACTGACATTGCTCACTTTTGTCTACAACATTTTGGTGGCATTGAATTTTATGCTTCCCCATACTTACAAACTCATAAATGACGTTGTGCCATTGAGCCATGACCATCACCATAACTACATAATTTCCCATCCTATCCGCACTTTCCTGCCTACCTACCTACTCTACCACCTCTACGACATATTATATGTACTAAATGTATGTACGTATGTGCAGACATGTAATGAGTGTGGTTGCTGCTGTTTGTCTGCTGTCGATCAATGCTTTCAACGTCATTACTTATGACTTCCGGCCGTTGTACGGCAACGAGCGCCAGTCGCGTCAAACAGGCAGCCTGTGCATGTGAAATGTTTAAGTTCCCTTCGTAAACGTTCTATCTCCCATCTGTTTACTTCTTTGCTAGTTTTCGATTACTTATTTAAATTAGTTTCGATTTTGTTTTATTGGTTTCGTAAAGCATGTGCGAAAGAAATCGGCACTCCGTCCATTTACACGGTAATTTATCAGCACTGTTTTTGTTTTTGTAAACACCACGCTAATTTGCATACATTCACCTGAAAGCCAGGCATCTCTAATATGTATTTTACAGGCTGCTAATTTCTATTCCAATTTAAATACTCTTTCGTTTTCCGCCTGATTGCTCGCTTACTCACTTAGCTATACAAATATACCGGTTCGATCGAGGGCTTTGGCGTAGCCGATTCACGCTGTTGTGGGTGAGTCATATCACAGCGTTGGCGCTTCTGAGAAATTGATTGAGTGTTTGTTTCTTTTTTTCGTGTTTTTATCTCAGCTGTGGGTACTTTGATTGTTGTAGGGTGTTTGCCACCCGCTGTTGGGAGTAGCGCCTACCCAATGAGCATTGTTCTTGTGTTTTGTGTTTTTGTAATACATGTAAACATGTGCATGCACCAAAATTCCAATATATACAGCGCAAGCAAGTTATGCATTTGAAATTAATATTATAGCTGGATTTTCTATAAATATAGCAGCAAGTAAAAAAGAAAATAGTTTAATAATAAGTATTTCATGATGTTTTAAAGTGGTCGAAGTCCATTATATGCAGTTGTACGAGGGTTGCCTTTATATTTGGCGCCTTTGCCCCACTAAGTGTGATGAGCTGGAAATCGATATTTTTATCGAAAAGTTTGGTACTATTTAGCATAAACTCAGCTAGAAACGAAATAGCAAGTCTAGATGCTTTAAGTCGGCTTAATCCAACACAAATGGTTCGCGGAAGAAGCAACTCAAAGCAAAGGGTCGCTTTGTTTTTCTGAAAAGCTGCTCATGCCACAATTGCACCACTAGAGAAACTTAAAACAGTCAATGCTGAGTGACACACGACCAGTTATTTGCCACAGGTTTTCAGAGATTTAAGGAAAACCAATTGCTAAATACGAATCATCGTTCTCCAAGACAAAACGAGCTCTGACGTATTGGTTCACGCCAGAGAGTTTTTGAGTACTCAAAAGAACGAATTGATGGATCACCAGCCTTACAGCCGTGATTTTGACCTAATGGTTTCTTTTTGTTCCCAAACATTAAAGTCTGAAGCAGATTTTGTATACTTGTATTACACATACATACATATATTCCTTATTTTAAATATAAGATTAGCAAATATTGTAATTAATCCTAGTTTATTGTAGAACCAGCTGATGGCCTTGAGCTAGTGCTGTTCTTTTTTCCTGCTAGTTTTGGATATTCATATATTGTACTTAAAATAAAAATGATTCTGATTCTGTTCCCGAATATCGAAAATAAAATGGGAGGTCAATGTTTTTCAACGCCTGAAGAAGCTGCTGAAGCCGTTAAACTCATTTTAGAAGTATTCACTTCTGAGTGGCAAAAGTGCCATAAAAATTTGTTCAAGTGAATGCAGAGGTGTGCTGAATTTGTAGGAGAATACTTTGAAAAACAAGAAAGCCATTTTCATTATTATTTCTCAGTTTTTCACTATTGGACACAAAATATAAAGGGTAAACCTCGTATTATCTGTGGTTTTTCAAGCTACCGAATCGTAAATTCATTAAAAACAATAAGTGCTTGAGTTCTACCAAATGTTTATTCCACATTTTCAAAACTAGTACTAATATAAACATAAGTTAGAATTAAATTAGAACAAAAATTATCAAATTGTGTGTTCAAAAAATATAATCTCTAAAATGAGTTGAGTACAGAAATGGCACCATCTGGAAATAATTGGAAATATGGTCTAAGTAATACTTGCATTTGTGTATAGCTTTGTCTGCACCAAAATCTCATTGACGAATATTTTGTGCTACAATCTCTGTTTTTGATAATTGTTTCACACCCGCGACCCAGCGAGTTTTTGGCAATTAGTTTTGGGCAAAGTGAACGAAAAACGTCTGTTAAATACAGACAGCGTTGTCATTGGCCAGTCTATGTTAGGATTTCGAATTTATATATGTATTAAAAAATATTGGCTTGCACCAACACGTTACCCGTGGTTGGTATATGGTTCTCCCTATTCGTACACAGTCCGGAGCCATCCATCCTTCGAGCTTGTTTGTCATACTGCAGTCTTTTCGTTCTTGCAGTCAGCGAGGAGTAACCCCAGGGCCGTAGAGAGCATATCCGGGCCCCGGGGGAAAATTGCAAATGCGGGCCCTTTCCAATAATGTCTAATTCATATAAATACGTATAATCTCGAGTCCGGGCCCCTCTGAGAACTCTGGGCCCGGGGGAAAAAGTACCCGATCCCCGATTCAGTTGGATAGTTGACAACCTCGTCTTGATTCTCCACAGTATCGATGGACTTATATGTTGTCGTTTCACTGGGTATTCGATGCTGAATGGTGAAATTGATGGTATTGACATCGATGTTTTTGGCTGCTAATATAGCAGGCGTACTGAGCCTCTGATGGTTTTTGTAGGTTTGTGCAATATTTGGGAAAACTTTTTGCACCAATTCGTCGATGCTTTCTGTGATCTTACAGAAGTTTGCTGGCAGGATGATACATCTTGCAGATTTATCAATTCCCATTCGCCCATTTCCAATATCCAATAATTGTTTTGCAAAATTTCCAGCCGATGCATCCTTTTCAGAGTTTCCTTTCCCCATTCCAGAGTTTTTGCTGATGTTGCATGTCAGTGCTTCAGTGTTTTGCAAATTCAACGGCAGTTTCAGTGCTGAATGCGCTGTTCGGCCACCATCCAAAAGAGTTGCCGCAATTCCGGATGATGCAATAGCCAGTGCAATATTATTTTGTGATCGTATGGTTGCCAAAATTAGTGAAAGAAGAAAAGTCTTGCCTGTACCACCGAGCGCATCTATGAAAAACAGTCCATCACTTTGTTCTATGATTGCACGCATAATTCTGTTAAACGCAATGCGTTGTTATGGAATCAACTGCGGAAGATTTGTTTTAACGAATGTCCTCAGTTCGTCGGAATCATAGTGTGTTTCTCGTTGCAAATCACGATCGAAAGGGTTGTTTGCAGGTCGGTTTGAAGCAGGCATTCCCAGTTGCACCAGTGCCTTGTTAGCTATTGTCAAACAAAAATGTACATCTATGAGCATATTCTACAAACCTTCTCCGTGGAAAAATACATATATATATACCAATTTTTATAATAATCGGTCCAGTAGTTTTTGAGTTCATCAATGACATACAGACAAACATTAATTTTTGTATATAAGAAGAAAAGAAGATACAACATTTACGTCAATTCGAGTACCATTCCTCCTTTCTTAAGTCATGGAAATAGTAATGATGTCCATCCAGTCCCTTCAAATTGAGCTTCCTTTCGTCACTAAATACTACTTTCTTCCCTTCACCGCGATCGTTATTTGTAATAGAACTCTCTTGTGCCCCTTGCAAAATCGATACGGCGTTTTTGCTAATTTTTGCAATTTTTTATTCTTCAGATGTGGCGCTTTTCGAACGGTGGAATTGCTGGCTGCAAAATTTGCCATTTCTTTGATTTTTGCTGTCGAAAAGGCGGAATTTGATGCAATCCTAAAGATTTTGCGGGTTTCCTTCTGTGTCACGGCATTCGCAGTTCTGCTTTTGTAGTTCTTACCATAGGCGGCACCTTGTTTCATGCAAAGAGCCGCAAAATTTGGACTTGAACCAATCTTTTTGGCAATTTGTCGATTTGAAAGCCCCTCTGGGGTCAAGATATCGATTTGTCCCTTTGTGCGATCTGTTAATCCTTTCCGCTTTCCCATTTTCTTAGAATTAAGAAGTCTTCGACCAAACACCATAAATGCTTAAAAAACAAACCCTTTTCACAGCTTTAATTTGCAAATAATGTAGGCTAACTGGGTGCCTCTATTCAAGTGAATCAATAAATCAAGCAGAATATTACAACTGCTGAAGTTTTACTGCTGTGAAATATGTTAGATGGATTAATATTTTGATGCTTGTTTATTTTCGAACAAAGTACATTTTCACTCGAATTATCAGAAACCCTTGTGTTACTAAATCAAATATAGTTGCTTTAATAGCCATTTTCTTCTATACAAATTATGGCCTCTAATCAGTGAACTGTATAATACCAAAATGCTCAGTATTATAAGAGGGGTCGATTTTAGAGTGTCTGTACATCGTGCAAAATTTAATATATTTCATTGAAGTTTGGTACACGTATTGTCCAAGGCAGTTTGGATATGTACCTACTTATATATTTAAGTTTTTCTCACATAAATAAAGTATTTTAAATATATATTTTAATATAATTTTTTTTTTTTTATATGCAGTTATATTTCTATCTATGAGATTATTTTATACAAACCCGCTTTCCCGTATGTTACAAGCATTTCCCCATGCGTCTTACACCATAGCTCGGGAAACAGTACTTTCGTTCTCACGTATTTTTTCCCCCACGGAATCTGAATGCTAATAAAAACACGGAATGCGGAGGAAAAGTTGTGTATGACGCTGGAAAATGTACTCAATAAAAAATTCTAAAATATATCAACAATAAATTTTTCCAGTTATTTGTGTGCGCAACAACAACCTACATACAACCCACAACATTTCCCATTTAATGGAGTAAGCATTTTTTATTGTTTATAGTTTTATTACTAGCTGAAAGCCCAACAGTATTCCGTTATCATCGCTACCGCCCCAGTAAACGACTGTTAGTGAACCGTTTAAAACCAGCCAAAACCGTTTTTAACCCACTTCAGTGGATTCAATAGATATTTTTTCTTCTTTCACGGCATTCCATTAACAAATTAAATTTACTTTCCCATTTATTTATTAACTTGCCGCTATGCGTCTGTCTTCTTCTGCAAATCACATTCGCAGACAAATTCCAAGGGAAAATATTCAAATCCACATGCAAAACAAGAAATCGTAGACAATAGCCGGTGGCCGAAGGCTGGTGGCAGGCGGACGCTAATCAACAAGTAAAGTGACCAGCCGCTTGCGTGGAGCAAACAAAAAGTTATTAACGAATATACACTTATGCCTCTGCATTTATGTAGAAATGTATATGTGTATTTGTGTTAGGGATGCCAATATGATTGGGACATTTTGATTTAGGGATCCCGTGATACGTACCGGGATTCACCTTGGAACATAACTGTTTAATGTGAGTAAAAATTCAGTAATTAAACGCATTTCAATATTTAATAAATAAAATCATTAAAAAAGTAGGATTAACGGATTTTAAAAATCACAAACACTTGCGTTCATATAATTAAGTCACTTCAGTTTTTTACAATATTCGCAATGTTTTTCAAGTTAAATTTTTTCCGATAATTTTCTAAAAATATAGTTTCTATAAAAATATATTGCATAAAAATGTCTGATAAATCCAACTCCTAAGCTTTGTACCTACAAAATCCATAAAAATTTAACCAATTCCTAATTTTTCAATATTTTAATAAGCATCTTTTCTACACACTTTTATAGCCCAATAAATTTTAGTAGAATTTTCTTCCATATAAAAGACTTCCGAATACTTGCTTTATATTGAAGAAAATCCGCAAAAATGTATGCAAAAAAAAATTAATTTACAAAAATCAAGGTGATCTTTCAGCGACTTTAAAAAAATTAAAAATTTTCGGTAAATTTTCTGGGATTTTCAAAAACTCCGGGATCCGCGCTAAGCTGTTACTTCTTTCAATTCGAAGTTTAAAATTTAAAAATTAATTTCGGGATCCCGGTACTGTCATCCCTAGTCTGCGCGCTAAGCTGTTACTTCTTTCAATTCAAAATTAAAATTTTTTTGGGATCACGCAATTAATACAAGCTAATTTCGAGATTTCCGGGTTTTTAAAAATAACGGGATCCCGGAATTGTCATCCCTAGTATGTGCGTATATGCCTTTGTATTCAATTACGAACCAAAGTTGTTATTTTTTAAATTTGAAATTTAAAATTTTCCGAGATCCCGCTATTAATACCAGCTAATTTCACGATTTCCTAGTTTTTAAAGATACCGGGATCACGGGTTTGGCGTCCCTAGTATGTACGCATATACTTTTGCATTTAATTTCTTTAAAAAGTAGTTACTTCTCTCAATTATCGTTTAATAAAGGGTTTTTCAGTAAGAGCGCTTCAACTTTTGAACTTTTTTGAATAAAACACAAACGGTTTGACTTTTTTAACTAATTTTTTTTTTATTATCGAGTTTGAACATATACATTTATGTATGAAATTCGATTTCTTTTGCATGACCACCGCGTGCACGTTTTACGAAGTCCAATCGTTGAACCCAATTTTTGACCACTCTTTTGCATAAATCGGCCGAAATTCCAGCAATTTCGCGTTCAATATTGGCTCTGAGCTCACAAATCGTCGCCGGCTTGTTACTGTAGACCAATGACTTCACATAACCCCAAAACGGGACGGCTTGTTAAATGGACCGTAAAATGGCCGTAATGCAGAAACAGAACGATTATTTTCATAAAAAATTTGCACGATTTGCAATCGTTGCTCAAGTGTGTAGCGTTCCATAATGAAAATATACGCATACGCATTTCTTCGAAACACTACACTGCCACCTCTGGGGTACCTCAGGGTAGTATATTAGGACCTTTGTTATTTATTTTGTTTATTAATGATATTCATTCATGTTTTTCCTTCGCTAATTTTCTTCTCTATGCTGATGATCTAAAAGTGTACGCTGAAATAAGAAATTCTAGTGATTCAGCCGCCCTACAGTCTGAGTTGAATAATTTATTTTCCTGGTGCCTTATTAATTGTCTATTTCTTAACATTGAAAAATGTCATAAAATCACATTTTCTAAGCTTCAAAACCCCCTCAGCACCTCTTATCATATCAATCATACATATCTTGCTTCGTCTGATGTGATAAAAGACTTAGGGGTGTTCTTTGATTCAAAGCTTAATTTTATCACGCACCTAAATTATGCCGTTTCCAATTCTCTTGCTATGCTCGCATTTGTTAGACGTCACTCATCGCACTTCACTGATCCATATACTCTTAAGATTTTATACTCTGCGTTTGTGCGGTCCAAATTAGATTATGCCTCTTTTATTTGGAGACCTTATCATGCAGTTCATATAAATCGAGTGGAGAGGGTTCAAAAAATTTTTGTGCGTTTCGCGCTACATTCACTCAATTTCTCAGACCCCAAACCGTCTTACGTCTCACGCTGTCGTTTGATTAGTCTCTGTCCATTAAGTGACAGAGGTAGATTCCAGGCAGTTTCTTTTATCTTCGATCTCGTTAATGGACTAATTGACTGCCCGTTTCTTCTAGAAAGAATACATTTTAATGTTCCCTGCAGGAACTTTCGCCGTGTCAAAATTTTTCATGTTGGCGTTAGGAGGACATTATATAGTTCCAAAGCGCCTCTTGTTAGAACGCTGTCTGACATTAACTATCTCGCCTCCCTTTTGGATCTAGACTTTTCCAGGGCGAAACATGTATTTAAATCCCAATTAAACAATTTTTTCCTTTGTAAGAATTCTAAATAATTACCAAGTATATTTTGTTAATTTAGTTTTCTAAGCTTTGATTTTGTTAATTATTTCTATTTATATATAATATAAATACTCTTAGTTCTATGTAGTCTGTAAGAAACTTTGTATTTTCTTGTCTTACTAAAATGAATAATACTCCTCTTTAAGTTATAAGAAAGTTTATATTTTTCTTTTACTCATTACAATTGAAGCTAGTTAATTATAAGTTTAATTTTACTTTGATTAATGATTTAGCATTAATCTTTTTTCATAGTCTGTAAGAAATTCTGTATTTTTTAGACTATTAATTGAATTAAATTAAATGCATACTAATGAAGTTTACAAATGACAAGCGAAAAATAAAAAATATTGCGTCGTTCGCCCTCCCTATCGGAAAAAAGTTGAAGCGCACCTATTGAATAACCCTATATAAGCAAATTCCGGGATTTTCGGGTTTTGAAAAACGTGCCATCCCTAGTATGTACGCATGTACCTTTGCATTCAATTATGGACCAAAGCGAACGCATGCCTGCAACCCTGCAACCACACGCTGAGCTGAGTACGAGCTTCTACTAACTAATAGAATACTCCAGCGTCCAATGACCAAAAATCTACAAAAGCAACAGTTGACGTCAAGTTTATTTGAATATGTAAATATATGATTGTATGTGTATATGGCTGTATGTGGCATTCATAAAATATCGTACAACTCTGAAGCGACCTCCACTGCAACATTGACAACAACAAAACAGCTATGCACACAAATGCAACAAGTGCAGCGAAATATGCACTATTTTCCGCTCAGTGCAAAAGAGTTTGGTGGAGTGCAAAACCAAGTAAAAATACCGGCATTAAATTGCCAATCAACACTAAATGACATACTCGTGGCAATGGACACTCACTCACTCACTCACACACTCGTGGGGTGTGGTAATTGCCACAGTGGCAGGAACAGTGAGCGGTAAGTGCCAGTCGTGCTAGTAGCGACGTCGCCGGCAGAGCAATTGCGATCGGCAGTGAAGCATGTCAAATGTGCACTGACAAGACAATAGCACACCGGCGCTCATATATACATATGCACGTACACATCACATACAAATATACAGGCACTAGTCTCAGTAAATATTAAAAAGTCATAAAATCTAAAATCAAATTGGCCAAAATTTGTTACACTCCAGTTTATGGTGAAGAATTTAACAATTTATTGAAAACAAGTTCTAAAGCTGCGGAAACGTCGCAGTAAATGTTAATTAGACTACCTAGATACCACTAGCGAAACCCCGAAACCCCTGCGCCACTAAAGCAAGTCCATATTTTCTAGTGCTTTGTATTGCAAACGAACTTGCTGGTTGTTGCATAACACGAGGGTCGTTTAAAATGTCTGCGCAAAGTCAGAGAAATGGCACTACTGTCGCGCACCGAGGTTATGTTTAGTTAGTAGTATCGCTTGGAAGAACTACACCAAGTTGCAGCCAGATCAGTTTGTTTCTTCGTGTTTGACATTGATTTGAATGGAGGAAGTCCAGTGATTTTCCTTTTCCATAACGACAATGCACCAGCCCACGTCTCAGCAGTTGTTAGCGCAAAAGAATGAATGAATTTCGATTAAGTTTTCGAACTTATCAAAGTTGTAACCACCTTCGCTCTGCTGCAGATGCCAAGGGCAATGAAAAGGCTACCGCATTTGATAAATTTTGTTTGGTAGAAAAATGTATTGGTCGGCAACCGACTGTTGTGTGCTGTGAGTCATGCGCGTGGCTGTAATCAGCTGACTTTTGTGTACGTCAACTAACTGCATAGTCTCAATATCTGCCGACAGCCTAAAATGTTTCTTAATGTCTCGTTTTGCGGCAGGACTAAACTTCTGCTTAGATTAAGCAAAAGGGATTCATCCCCTAAACGAGTGCCTCAATAAAATTGCAGCAAAAGACTAAATTTTATGTGAATTTTGGCTAGAATAAGATGATGAGAATGCGTTCCATTACACATCCATCCATCTATCGGTTGGGTAAGGGACATATGCTTCGGCTGTGATCCTCATGGTGTTCAACTCAAAATTCGCCTTATTCGCTTTATTAAAGCGACTCACTACTTGGCTTAGGTTCAGAGTTTTTGGGAACCTCTGGATTGTTCGTTGTCCATTTTACCGAGTTAGAATGGAGTTAGAATGGGCAAGCCTTTAGCTTATGAGCCCACCCAATCTTTAAATAGAGGGTCCGGCACTCGAAGGTTAACCAACTTCAGACCGCTCGCGCAGCTGATGCACGGGCATGTCAGTCCGGAGTATTGTTTACAAGCGCGCGGAAGCATTTTGCCCAGAGTTAACGTGAAAAAATAAAATCAGTAATGGATTTCAAGGGTAATAGTTTGATTGCATTATATTTGGCTGGAAAATCACAACCAGCGATTGTTCGTGAGCTCGAGCACCTTAAAGTAAATAAATTTTTTATTTATCGTACCATTACTCGATGCAATGATACTGGTAGCATCGCGAAAAGTCATGGAGATGGTCACCAAAAGACTGCAGCGTCGCGTTAAATAGTTCAAAAATTTAAGAAGCGACTTGAGCGAAATCCCCGACGAAGTGCCAATCAATTGGCGAAAGAACTAAAAATATCTGACCGTAGCATCCGCCGCATACTGAAAAATGATCTCAAAGTCGTGGGAAGACAAACATTTCAGTGGCAGACCATGGACGTTTCAACAGGACTCGGCACCGTCTCACAAAGCTCCAGTGAACCAACAATGTCTAAAAAATAACGTTTTGAACTTCATAGCGTCCACACAATGGCTCTCAAACCCACCAGATGCAAATCCGATGAATTATCCTCTTTGGGCCATTTTGGAGAGCAAGGTCCGAACTAAAAAATTCACCAGTCTCGAGGCGGTGAAAAAAGCCATTGTTCGCGAGTGGGCCAAAATACCTGCAAGTCACATTCGGGCAGTTTGCGATTCGTTTCTGGACCGTCTTATACCTAGTCTGGTCATATCGAGCAAAAGTAAATTGATTCTTAATTTTGTATTAATTTCACATATTTTTACTTTGAATTGAATAAAAATGGAAAATTTGGAAAATTACTTCCAAACTTATGGCATTTTTAATTGGTTACACTTCGAGTGCCGGACCTTGTAATAAGAAAAAAACTTGCTCTATTGCGATCCCAATAACTGAAAGTAGCGAGTGAAATCGAATGCTTCATTGAAATGTATTTTCATGAAATGTATTTTTTTTTAACTTTCAACAAAATATTTCGGAAATATGTTAAGATTTACGTGAGCTCGACCAAGTTGAAAATACCTTAAAAAATCGAGTTTTTTTTTAATAAAATTAGTTTTTACAAATATTTTTCCCAAAATATCATCTCAGATGATAGATTACTTTAAGATTAAGGTGAAAAATTTAATAATTTCGATGGAAACCTATTTTTTTCGAAGGATCCTAATCTAAATATGTACATGTTTTGTTCAATAAATTTATAACAAAATACATTTATAAGACTTATAAAAACAAATATTAAAAGATCAATTTACAAACAAAATAATAATTTTTGCATTTGCCATTCCTGAAATTTTTCATATTTATTTATCTTAACGTAAGAATTATTTTCACTACGTGCATTTTCAGAAATACTAAAATCATCTATGCTATGTCCATGTTTATCGAAAAGAAAAATTAAAAAAATCGTAAGAATGTAAGATGTAATATGAATTCCAGCAACATAATACATTTTGTTATTTACTTTCATTTTTGTATATAGGAATGCACTCCAGTTCATAAAAATGTTTAAAAATTGATTTTTGATGCTATTTTTAAAACAATAACTCAGCCAATTATTAGTAAATTGATACAATTAAGAAATTAGTAAAAGAAAAACAAGAACATTAATAAATAAAGGCACAAGGCAAAGGCAAAGGCATTCTTTTGCACTCACATACATTTGTATTTATGTTTCACCGAAACTGTTTATATGGAAACTGTGCATGCAGATATAATTTTGGTTTTCCACTGAAATTCAATTTCAGACCAGAAATGCGCGAGTACATATGTATGTATGTACAGGGTGCGTACGTTATTTGGGGGCAACTTGAGAGTAAAACCTAATGAGCAAAGGATAATAGATTTACAAGGTTTGCTCTTTAACTATGGTGAATAAAATGAAAAAGAAAATTGTCATGGGAACTTTGGATGCCACTTCACAAGGGAGATTCTGCACGATCATTTCACATGTATTCACACACTCGTCCAATCAGTCGTTGTTCAGACGGCAACGAATAGTCATTGGCTGACTCTTTTTCGTATATTACCAACATAATCTAAGTTTTTTGTAAACACATTCTGAGTGACGTCTGCCCATTAGCTGATTCTGTTAAATTCGCTCAGAGTCGAATAACGGTCTGCTAAAGAGCACACCTCTAAAAATCGTTTCACCATGCTAATGAGCTTTTAGTTTGAATAATATTTAATGAAACTTATATCTATAAAATCATTCAATAAAATGTCCATTACCTGCAATAACTTCCCCGATTCGGGTCCAGAAAAGATCGCATGCCCGAATCAAATGCTTCTTATTATTCATGTTGACCATAACGTTACTAATTGCACCCTTTACATAAGTAATTCAGTAATGAAGATGCTTATGCTTCACGTTCAACTACGTCCCATACGTACTAATCCAGGAGATTAAGATCTGAGGAGTTAGACCGTCATAAGTTCGATGTTACGTCGTCATGGACATTTTCAGCTATTCAATCTTGTATCGGCAGTAGGAGTAGAGTCTTCCTGAAAGATATATATCACAGCGTACACTATCAATCGAGGGTTTTACCACTCTCTCCTATGATCAAAAAGTACCGAGAATATTCGATTGCCAAGGCGATTTGATTTTTTTTGTATTTGGAAATTACTTCCTTAATAGTTTGCTTATGTACAAAGTATATTTTGCCACAATTGAGGGATGTGACCAACCTTTTCAACTGAGAGGTGGCAGATCGCCTCGGCGACGTTTCCACGACAGTCGGTTCTACGTTACCAAAACGACCCGGATTTATATCCGGCCAAGGACTGTCACTCCAGCAGCATTCACCGTATGCAAGTATGGGGAATGTTTATGCTACAACAACAACAACAACAACAACAACAAACCTTTTCATTATTGGTGTACGCTTTCTTTTGACGTTGAGTGTAATATTAAAAATAAAATCAGGGCGAAAGCTTTTCACTCCTCGTATTCAAGCTAGAGGAGAAAAAAGTGATTGATATAATTTACTAATTACAATAAATATGCATGCAATAAACATTAAAAAAATACATATCTGAATATCCGGCCTTCTTTATGCATCACCCAATTTCGAAGCGCCCATTCATATTCATAAATAACCCATTAATTGGGTATGAAAGTACATACAAACATGATTACACCAGTATGATAGCCTTAATTGAATTTTTTTTAATTCATTCATGTGGTTATCGTCCCAGTTACAGTATTTTACTGTTGTTCATACTTAGCACTCATTCACCCATCACCTTGCAAGTTCATTGATACGTAGCGCAACACCCCACGCCGTGTGGACACAGGAAATGGCAAACTTTGAGCAAATATTCGTACGTGCAATTCATATATTCCAATTTCAAAATTAGCAAACACACACACTTTACATGACATGTGTCAAAATTTATTTCGCTTATTTCGTTTTTTTTTGCGTATTTTGCAAAATATAGTTTTTATCAGTAAATCTATTAGTTTCACCCCATTACGTGGTAGGTACAGCAATCGCGCATAACGAATTTTGAAAATTACAATACAAAGCGTACCCGCAGGTTAGGTAAGCGAAGGTAAATGCTTGAATTTCCCACTGATTCGCATGTTCGCTGGCGTTTCAAACCGAAATCGCCCACATGGCTCTCAATACATTTTGGTTTGATGCTCAAGCCCTCGCCGTATGAGTGCGTTGAGCTTTTTTCTACACCTAAGCTGCCACTGCGCGTAATATCTCTGCAGTAGATCAGTGCAGTATATATGTGCTTGTATACTAGGGTGGTCCAAAAAACTCAAGTTTTTTTTAGAGACCTAGGGACCCTCTCATTTTGTTACATCTAATAAAATAATAATCTATGCAAAATCTTAGCACCCTAGAACATATAGAAGGCAGTGCTCAACAACGTTTAGTTTTCATAAATTTCTATAAAAAACTCATACTTTCGGGTAATTAACGCCTTTTTTTGTTTCAGGTTTGAACTATATTTCAATCAAAATGACTGCTCTTAAGACGCGTCAGGCGGGCAGTGTTTACTTAATTGGTGTTAAGGACTTAGAACCTTTAACAAAGAAGAACCAACTTCCTACAACAAACAGCGTTGAGCACTGCCTTCCAAGTGACTTATGACCTTGAAAATTTAGCTCTTTACTTCTTATATCAAATAGAAAAGAATTGGGGGGTCCCTTGGCTTTTACATCCAACTTGAGTTTTTACCATAGGATCTTGGACCACCCTATTGTATACTATATACCTAATTATTTACTTAGCTGATAGTTTTTTTAATCGACAAACATACACGTACATATGCATACATACATACATACATACCTAGAGTATGTGCAAATATGAAATCTGTTTCGCAGCTGAAACATTTCTTCGCAATTATTTAGTAGCGACGTGTCAGCAAAACGCTCAGGTTGCTGCTTTGTTTTTGTATTTTCTTTTTTTCGCTCGACAGTGGTTGATTATTTTACGCTCGGTTGACAAGGCTAATTTCTTAAATCGACTTCTTTTTGTTGAAAGTAGTTATTAAAGCACAAATTCAATGAAGTGAGTTGAGTATTTTCCACTTGCAATTACCCCGCAAGTTCTAACGAGAGGCTGTATTTGTGGTGTACGAATTTTCACAATCGCTTGCAAATCAGTTAAAATTAACACATTTGTGTAAAAATTTTGATAGTGATGTAATAAAACTAATTTCCGTATTTTCATTGTGTTTTTTTTCGTTTATTTTCAGCGAAGTGCAATTTCGATCAGGAAGATAAGCCGCATCGTTTGAGTCTGGATGTAGGTGATTTAGTTGTAATACTCAAGGAGACAACACATTGGTATTATGGCTATAAGCAGAGGTAAGTTGGTGTTGAATGGAATACGAAATGTGATACGAAATGTGCTTTGTGTAGTAGTAGGGAAATGCTCTTTATTTCATATTAAATTCAAATAATTACAATGGCTTAATAATAAATAACAGAACGCACGACTATAACATACATAAGTTGTCAGTCGAGGGTATAATAAGTAAAAAGATAATTTTGGCACATAGGCATTTTTTTCTTTCTTTTTTGTGTCTCAACATTAATTATTCAAAACAAACCTAAAATGAAAATATCAAGTAATCAATGACTACTCAACAACTAACAATCAGATTACGAAAATTCATAAAAAATAAGCTCCCTATATTTGAGGCAGCGAGATAAGAATTTGTACAGAGCTTTATAATCACTACAGTTCAAAATCATCTTTATAAACCGTTTTCCAATAAGAGGTGTTATTTTGATATTCAAAGAAAAATGCTATTTTTTAACACACTTTTATTAGGACGGATTGTATGTATGTATGTATGTATGTATGTATGTATGTATGTATGTATGTATGTATGTATGTATGTATGTATGTATGTAACGGAATCTTTGAGCTTAATTTTCACTGGCTTCTAAACATCTGATCGACTTGAAATTTTGCACACCTATCAAGGACCGATGACAAGGCAATAATTTGATAAAAATTTTCCATTATCCTTATTGGGATTGCCAGGATTAATATTTTCTTTTTTTACCTGTGGGCAAAAAGTAAGGTGAATTTGGTTGTAAAATGAAAAATCGTCATTTATTCTTGTAAATCAATTTCATCTCCTTCAAAATAATGCCCTCTCGATTAAATACACTTATGCCAACGAGTTTTCCAATTCCCGAAACATGCCAAATAGTCCATTTCCGGTAGTGGTCTCTTGAGTTTTGGGAATAGCCAGAAGTCACACGGAGCCAAATCAGGCGAATACGGTGGTTGCGGAACGATATGCGTGGAATTTTTGGCGAAATAGTCACGAAGAACGAGTGCAGTGTGAGACATGTGAGATAAATTTTCCATTATCCTTATTAGGATTGCCAGGATTAATATTTAATTTTTTTAACATACTTTTATTAGCTCGGGTTGTATGTATGAATGACTGTAACGGAATCTTTGAGCTTAATTTTCACTGGCTTCTAAAAATCTGATCGACTCGGAACACACAACATAGATGACTAGATGGGAAACTCTTTTTCTCGTGAGAGCGCTGAAAAATGTGCATTTTTTATAACATTTGCCAATATTGCCATACCGGTAGAAACATGAATTGGATATTTTTTTAATCAAAAATTGGGAATTTTTAGTTTCCACACCACCATTGAGGTTAGTATTTAGTGTGCGGTTGTGTAATAGTATATTACTCGTAAACACCTACATACATATACTAAAAATAAATAATAGTTAAAAAAAAACTAAAAAACACGCTTTTATTGCTAATCGATCTAAAAAGTAGAAAATAAAATATAGCTTAAAAAAACTAAAAAACACGCTTTTATTGCTAATCGAACTAAAAAGTAGAAAATAAATTTTAATGACAAAGGGACCTATAATGAAGTAATAGCAAATCGAAGGATCAGTCATAGTCAACTACCTCAGAACAGAATTATAACAAAAATTAAGATACAAATAGAGTAATTCAAATTAGAGTTAAAAGCGTGGGATGCATTTTGCTTCACTTTCATAACCCTCTGTACATAGGTAGTTGCCAGTAGAATGATTGTAATATTTACTATATCAAGCATCCCACGCTTTTAACTCTAATTTGAATTACTCTATTTGTATCTTAATTTTTGTTATAATTCTGTTCTGAGGTAGTTGACTATGACTGATCCTTCGATTTGCTATTACTTCATTATAGGTCCCTTTGTCATTAAAATTTATTTTCTACTTTTTAGTTCGATTAGCAATAAAAGCGTGTTTTTTAGTTTTTTTATGCTATATTTTATTTAATATAAATGATCGGATGTTTATTTCATTACAAATAGGAAGGTATGCCGTTAATAGTGGAAAATAACATCAGACAAATGACCACCACGGCCACGCTTACAGGACAATATCCTTCTCATGAAATTTTCTATAACCGAATTCCAAAGTGGCTGCCCTATGTCCTCGATAGCCTCGGTGTTAAATCACAAGATCTCGTTGGCCAATTGTGATTACCTGTTCGAGAGATAATACGGTCCGGCACCTTTACCGTAAAATATCAATGGTTTCGTTGCTTGTGTGGCACGTAGCGCCGTCTTGTTGAAAATAAACGTTGTCCAGATCAATACCATCCAATTCCGGCCATAAAAAATCGTTAATCATCTCTCGATAGCGATAGATAACACCTGTTATTGGAAAACCCTTTATTTAAGCGGCCCAATGTCTTTTCACCTATGGCCTTGAAGTTAGATTAAGAAGCCCTCCCCTGGCGCGAAAGATCTAACTTATAGCTTATGCAGGCAAGAATACAAACCGAGAGATATAGATTTTTTCGCTAAGTTCTACCGAGAATTCTTTGGCATTTGGTTCCTTCAAGGAAGCAGAAGAAGACATTTATGTGGAAGTCTGTCATTTGGCAGAGAAAAGCAGAGAAATATCAGTTTTTAATAAATAAACGCAAAAGTCTCTCTACCGGTTCATAAACATAATCGGTCTTGAGCACGCATCAAAGATTTTTAGTTTCTTATAAATGGAAATCCGAGGGTTATTTGTATGTTTTAGCAATGAGGCATTGATAGAGCCGGTAAGCTTTAAATCCAAATGCTTTGTGTGGCAGTTAATCAATATGCCAAGATATTTACAGTGACCGACAAAAGTCTACCTACACCCCACATTTCCACTGGGTTGAAAGTTCAAAAACTTCACTTTTTATTTTAAAGCTTTTTCTAATCATCATAAACTTAAAAAAATCCATACATTACCATAATATAGCAAAGCTATGGCAAAAAAACCTAAAACCAACGTTGACAAAAGTCTACATACAGTACACAAACTTCTTACTCCAGTGTGAAAAACTTTTATATTGTTCAAAGCTTCTATTAGTCGTTCTTTGAGTACTGAAGCGCTTGAAATCGGATTTTTTCTAATTTCTCGAGCTAAAATTCCCCAGACATGTTCAATAATATTCAAATCTGGGCTTTGCGTGGTGTATTTAATTGCCTTGGAGCATGGTAAAGCAGCCAATCCTTCACAATGTGTGCTGTGTGCTTTGGATCGTTATCCTGTTGAAAGACCCAACCTGGACAAATTCCAAATCATCCACCAAAGATTTCAGATTGACTTCCAATAGTGATTTGTATTTATAACGATCCATATCACCGTCAATAAATATTAATCTTCCAACTCCAGATGCAGCAACAGCTCCCCAAACTATTACATTGCCGCCACCATACTTCACTGTTGATACCAAATTTTTCGGACTCAGTGCAGTATTTTTTTCCTCCACACTTTTGCTCTTCCATCGCTACCAAATATATTAAACTTCGAGTCATCTGCAAACAAAACTTTTTGCCATCCATCCGCTATGCCTTATATGTTTTGGCGAAGTTTACGGGTGTTTTTTAGAAATAAGCGGCTTTTTTCGTGGTGTTCTACTATGAAAGCCGTTTTTGTTCAGAGCTCTTTAAATTGTTTTTGGATGAACACACTTGTTGAATGAGCTTGCTATATCCTCGGCACATTTCGGAGCAGAAACTTTTGGATTTTTGTCCACTTCTTTAAAGAATCAAGCTGACGTCTCTGCGAGATAGTTTGCTCAGGCGGCCATTGCGCGGCTTATTTTCGGTGGAACCACTATTTTTTTATAATGGTCTGGACTGTTGCACGACTTAAGTTTAAGATATTTGAAATTTCGCCATTTGATGTTTTTTCTTTCCTGTGCTGAATAACTAAATTTCTAACGTCAACTGGTATTTCTTTTCGAGGAGCCTTGGTAGGTGCTTAAGTATTTAAATTGCAACTAAAATCAATATTAGCAAAGCAAAAATCATAAGAAAAGGAAAGAAATAGACAAACGGTATTTTACCGTTATCACAACATAGGATATCGAGTACAAGCTAGGAAACCGGTTCTGTGTGTACACTTTTGTCAACGCTGTGTTTGCGTTTTTTTAGCATAACTGTGTTGTTTTATGTTGAATAATGGATTTGTTTTAGTGAAGTCGATTAGAAAAAGATTTCGAATGAAATTGCATAAACACATTTGTAAGCAAAGTGTTTGTACTTTGTAAACAACGAAAGGGAGGGGTGTATGTAGACTTCTGTCGGCCACTGTATATCATCGCCAAACTTTCAACTTTCTGAAGCAGGAATTCTGGAGCACTCTCTAAACACCATACATTTTGGCTTAGACAAATTAACTTTAAGGCCCCAGTTTTATGTAATATTATACACAGAGGGAAGATAAGAACGCGCTACAGATCTCAGGTTAACTCAAATTATATAAGAATCGCATTTGATTAGGTTGTCCTAGCTGCCAATAGCATATCAGCATTATCAGCATACCTAGACCCCCAATTGGGTGCATTGAGATATGAAGAGATGTAAAAGATGAAATTAAAGGGTGATCAATTTAGAGGTATCGGATTTGAAAGTGAAATAAAACAACGAAACTTTTTGTGTAGAACCATTCATGACATTTATTTTTTAAAGATAATCCCTTTCAAATGTTGGCCACAACTGCGCCGTAATTCCGCCTCCTATAAACATCAATTTTGAACGAATCGCTGGAGGACTTCGTGACTGACTTTAGTAATGTTGGCTTCCAATGCCTCAACCGAAACTGGTTTATCCACAAAGCATTGAGACTTTCCATACCCTCACAAATAAAAGTCCAAAGGTGTGATATTACACTATTTTGGTGTCCAATCCACTGATCCGAGACGAAAGATAAATTGCTTACCGAAACGACAACGCAGTAGATGCATTGTTTCATGGGCTGTAAATAGCGTCGCCTTGTTGGAACCAAATGTTGTGGAGATCACGTACTTCAATTTACGGCATCAAAAAGTTGTTTAGCGCGGCAGCGTTTGTCATTCACTGTTACTTTGGCGCCAGCCTCGCCTTTGAAGAAATATGGGCCTATGATTCCTCCAGCCTTTAGGCCACACCAAACATTTGTTTTCAATAGATGTAATGGCTTGAATGGCTTCGGGTTGCCCAAATACGGCAGATTTGCTTATTGACATAACAATTAAGCTAAAAATGGGCATCATCACTGATCGCCATAAGATGGCCTGAGCGCGGGATGAATACTCTTCACAGAGCGTCAATTTTCGTAATACTATTGTACTATTTGTAAACGTATGATGAAATGTCAATGAATATTGAAAAAAATTGTGTATTTAGTTTGACAATAGTCACGCTTGATCTGTCGAACACCCCCTATTGAGAAAAGTACCTCTGATCAACCTTTATTATTCAATATGGCTAAGATCGCTATTTCCTTTTTCCCTTTACGAATAAGGTAATTGGTGTGACAGCGTTCAAAGCGCCCATTTGGCCATACAAGTTTTCAAAGCCAAGCAAAGCAAATACAGCAAGCAAAGGCAGCCTGCGCTGGGCCAGCGTTGAGTTTTTTGGCCAGTTTAACTCTGAAAAAATGTCTTACTTCTTAATTCAAAGCTCAAAAAACACAAAAAAAAATGATTATAAAAAATATAAAATTATGCCATCAATATTTTTTGAATACTCATTGAAGTCAATGCACTCAAAACATACCAGTTTCTACATCAATTTGTTCCACATTCAAGCCATTCATTTTAATTTTATATTTACAAATCAACAAATTGTAAATTTTCTTTGCATTGCTGAAATTTAGGTTTCTTCACGCTTATCTGTACATTTGTATTGCACATTGAAATGTTTTGTTCTAAATAATTTTTATTACAAATTGCCAAATAGTCGTTTCCGTTCTCACAGAGTTATTTGTGCCTACAATGGGGTCGTAAATCAACACAAATACTTCAAATGCATGATGTATGTGTATATGTGCATATGTACGTATGTACTATATATCAGTTGCACTACTCCAATGCTCGGGCATGCCCAACAACGTGTGCAAACACATGTTTCCAATCTTATATTTGCAGTTGCTGTTGCCATATTAAGTGAATACTCCTTGCCACTCTTATCGTCGATTGTGCCAAGAAATAAAAAAACAAAACATGCCGAAGCATTCGCCAAACCCCTGTCCGCAGTTGCTTACAAATGTTGGGAGAGCGAAAAAAATTCCTTGAACAACTCCTTGCACCAGTTGCACATTCGACGCAGTATTTTGAATTCTTATGCAGAGTATACACGCTCCAACCGTTGTATCAACATGGACATGTTGGAGGAAATGGTTGTATCATTACATTGTGCTTTTATACCATTTATGGTTGAACAACCGATTAAAATTAAATTTAAAAAAAATTTAGATTAAAAAAAAAGTTTAACTATAATAAAAAAAAATTAAATTACAAAAAAATTAAGTAAATTTAAAAAAAAATTTAAAATATGAAAAAAAATTAAAAATATAAAAAATTAAAATATAAAAACAAATTAAAAATATAAAAAAAAATTTAAAATGTAAAAAATAAAAAAATTAAAAATATAAAAAAAATAAAAGCAAACAAAAAAAGTTAAAAAGTGAAAAAACAAAAATTAGCGATTGTACCATGAGTTGAAACGTGTTTACGCAGATTATACAACCAACTTTGTTTACATTTTTCTTTTTAAGTAAAAAAAATTAAAAACAAAAATGTTTAATTAAATTACAATAAATTAAATTAATTAAAAAAAATTTAAATTTAAAAAAATATATAAGAAATAAAAAATAAAAATAATAAAAGTATATACAAAATTTTAAAGGATAAAAATATAAAAAAAAAACCAATTAAAAGAATTAAAAATAAAAAAAAAAACAAAAAAAATTAAGAGGGCTATAAATAAGGTGTTATTAATAAAAAAACGAAACATATTTTTACTGCCCATTTGTTTACCAGACATTTGTTAATCTTTTAACATTACACAAAAAAAATCAAAAAAATATAAATGAAAAGTTTATAAGCTCTTGAAGTGGGGGTTCAAAAAGAATGGCGCGCTTGTCGTGATTGCAAGCTTTCTAATGATCTGAACAAAAAAATTAAACAAATTATTAATTTAGATGAATGCCACATCGTACCAACTAAGAAAAAGTGGGGGGAAAATTTTTGTTTGCTAAATTACGGTTGTCCGAAAAATAGTAAATTTTTTTCCTACTTTTTTGGACATTTCTGAATTTAGTAGTAGAAGTAGTAGAATTGTAAATTTTTTTTATTTTGTTAAAAATAATAGTTTGTACGATAGAGATATATTGCGCAGATTCACACCAAATTTCAAGTGAATCGGTTCAATAGAACTTGAGATATCATGTCAAACGTTTTGAAAAATGTAGTTTTGAGAAAAATGCTTTCAAACTTTTCAGACAAGACTGATCGGAACCGATGGCAGGTCAGCAAAAAGGCTGGATAACATGAAATAATAGGAATTTAAAAAAAATCTCTTCATGGCATATTCTCAAATGTCTCAGCTTTGAAAATATGCAAAACAAAAAAATTCGATTTTTTCAAAATTCTACACGAGAATACCCCCTTAAAAAAATAAAAAAAGGTTAAAAAAATTAAAAAAAAAAAATTATTTTTTTTATGACAAAAAATAAAATAAAATAAATAAATAAAATAAATAAATAAAATAAATAAATAAAATAAATAAATAAAATAAAATTCCATCAATTATTATTATTGAGCAAATTTCACCTGACACCTTGCAAAATGTTAAACGCCACGAAAATGAGAATAAGAAAGTTGGACAAGATGCTGTTTATTTATCATGTAGGAACGTGCATACTAAACAGCCGTCCAACTCATTGTACAACGTGTTGGCACAACGGTTGGAGCGTGTGTCCTCTGCATTAAACATCTGTTGCAGCATAAGTCCCTATGGGCGGCGCCATGTACTGTACGGTGAACATTTGTGTGTGACACCTAAATGAATATCTTTGTTGAGGAAGCTCTGTTCATACATACATACATACATTGGTCGATCACTTATCATTGACGTTTGCAAACATTTGTGTGCATTCATCCTGTCCGCTGGCGGATAGCCGTATTTACTTGTGTCTGCGTTCTATCAATCGACTATTTCCCAACACGCTACAGTGCGTTGTTCTGTTCTTATTGTTTTCTTTATTCTCTTTTTTCTTTTTCTCATATTATTTTTCTTTATCAAATTGTACATTTAAATAAACAATATTTTCACACCAAGAACTGTTGACCATGGCGTTTATCTACGGTTTCCTTCTTTGCTGGGTTTATCATTTCTCCATATTTTATCTATGCAAAAGCAGTGGCTAAATATAAATGCCGTTTCCCCACCGCTTGCCGCCAGCAGTTCAAGACTTGATAAATTCTACTGTGCCTGCCATTCAGTAAGCACAAGCGTTGAAAACCGTTACTAAACTTGAAACTGCGTGCGTTTGTGTGGTGCGTCTTCTTATCACGCACATACTTGCATACTCCATCTTGTCTGCAGCGTCACTACGCTTTCCGACTCATCCGTCAGCGTTTGGTCTTCACAACATTTCAATCTTTCGCTTCCTATTGTTTACTTACATTTACTGCTTATAGTGTGTCTTCTTCTTCCATTATTTTTTTCCATTACAATCTTCAAACATTCTCCGCTTCCACATGAGCGCATATCACTGACCTCTTTCATACTTTAGCTGACCCATGCTAGCTTATGTAGCGTCGCTTAAGCACCGCAGCGTCCCTTGAAAGACCTATGAGCGCACACACGTAAACACTTTCCTTCACGGCAAGTGTTTGTATGTGGATGTAAGTACTATCTGGGGTCGGAAACGGCAACAATATGATTCAATAAAAGTGAAAAATAAATGGCAGTAAAGAATGCTCATAAATAAAACACAAAATCATGCATCGTGTCGAATGGGTCAGACAAATAAATGGAATGAATTGGTAAATTATAGAAATTGATTGGACATCTTTATAAAAAAATATAAGCATATACGATTATTTAGTAAAAGTTCGTATTCGTTGTGCTTGGAGCTGGTGCTACGAATTTATTTTTCGTGAAATAGAATATTGGGTAGTCCTAAAAGTTCAGTAACAATTTTGTATAAAATGAATATTTTTAAATGAAATGCGTTAAATAAAATGTATGCAATTTTGATTCCAAATTCTTTGCTATTTTTCGTGTAGAGCCTTTAGCCTTTAGAGTGTAGAACCTCTGAGCTTCCTAAAGGCCAAATTGAATCAAGTGCATCTTACGAGGCTTGCGAGGGGGAAAAATTCTTCATTTTATCGGTATATGGCTGTAGCGGTCGATATCTCGTAAAGTATCGGCAAAAAATTTTAAAGTTTAAGCTTAGAATTTCTGCCAATGAACCATTGAAGCTTTAGCATTTTCAAATTGAGTTCCACAGCTTTGATTTGGATGTGCTCTTTCTTTGCATCCAAAGTCATGCCTAGATACTTGGCACTATTGACATATGGCGCTATGGCTGACAGAGTATATGTACTTATGTGAAGGTTTATATAAAACTTTGTGGTATAGCAGGAAACTGCAAGGCGGATGAACTTGCTCGAACCGGTACAACGCTCGATATCTAACCGGATAAGACGCTGATACCCATGCCTATAGCCACTTGTAAATTACTTATAGATAGGGAAACCATCAAAAAGGTTAATACAAGTTGGAAAAACCTCACAACATGCGAACTAAGCAGACAGACATGGCCGAAATGGAACAGCGGTCGATCGAAAATCTTGTTAAGATTTAGCAGAGAAGCAGAAGAAAAATAATAGGGGTATTAACTGGACATTGTCTGATAGTCAGCCACGCTAGAAGATTAGGACTCCCGTACTTCGATTTCTGTAGAAGCTGTCTTAATACAGAAAAAGAGGAAACAGTTAGACACCTTTTATGTGAGTGTGAAAGCTAAGCTATAAAGAGGCTCCGCTCTCTTGATACGGCATTTTTAGCTGATGTAGCGGACATAGCGCATCTAAAACGAAGCTCTGCTCGTTTATTAAAGCTACCGGATGGTTTGAAAAGCAACAGGTATTGTAAGGATAAGCTCCAGTGGTATCACAATGGCCCTGCGAAAGGTCTAAGTGTGTCGTTACGACAACCACCCAACCTACCTACCTACCTAATCAATAATATATTCGCTGTTGCTGTTTACAACCATTTCCCACCTCTCGACCAATCTCTTGATGCTGTTCCACCAAAAATTGCCTGGTTTGATGTCAAAGAAGTTGTTGAAACAGTTTTTAAGTACCTTGTTGTCGAAGGTAACTCCTTTCATATGGTTTGACGGGCAGCGGAAAATATTCTAATCGGCCAGTGCAAGTTCCAGAGAATACGGCGGATGCTGAAGAACCTCCCATTCGAGCTCTTGGAGTGCGGCTTTGACCACTTGTGCAACATGGAGCCTGGCGTTGTCATGAAGGAGTATGGTTTGACCATATCGATCAGCTCTTTTCAGTCGAATAGCCTCATTCACGCGGTGTAGTTGGGCAATGTAGAGCTTCTTGTTGACCGTGGCGTTCTTTTCGAGCATTTACCAGTGCACCATGTCCTACCTACCCACCAAACACATATTACCATGACTTTCTTTGAATGGAGATCCGCCTTGACTCTCGGCTTTGGGGTATCTCCTGGAGCCATCCACTCTTTTCTTTGCTTCATATTGATGTATAGGCACCATTTCTCACCTCCCGTGACGATTCGGTACAAAAAGCGCTGTTTATGACAGCGTGTTGCTCGTGAGGCATCCAAGCTCCCAATTTTTTGGTAAATCCCTTTGAATGAAGGTGATTGAGAAACGGTTTATGATAGCACTTCATTTTTTCCGCCAATTCACGACTGGTTTGGCGACCGTTCTCCTTCAAAAGTGATTTCAGACCTTCTTCATCGAATACAGAAGGCCTTCCGCTGCGGAACGTGCCATCGACGTCAAAGTGGCAGAGTCTTGTAAAAATCAGTTGCTCAATAAGAACGCGGACTTCTAACATCGTGAAAATATGAATTCGCTTTCAAAATAGATAAAAATTATCAAATCAACAAAATGGCGCATACAAGGATGAAAGATTACCAGAGGTTTGCTATTTAGCTATGGTGAAAACGGAAATAGTGAGGGGAACTTTAGCTGTCACGTCACTTGGGGATTCTTTTCACACATATTCACACACTCGTCCAATCATTCGTTGTTCAGACGGCAACGAAGTGCCATTGGTTGATGTATTTCGTATAGCATCAACACAGTCTCAGTTTTTTTGTGCGAACACCTCAAGTGACGCCAGCCCATCAGCTGATTCTGTCGAATTCTGTCTGTTAAAGAGCTATGAAATCTGTTCACCATGTGGCGCATATTTTATCTAAATCGGGTAATTCTGTATTAATTGGATTTTTGAAATACTCAGGACCTTTTGCGTGACCTAATAATTGGCTTATAAACATAATTAACATATTTAAGCCACGCGACTGGGCAAGGTTACACTTTTTTCTCCATCTACAAATGTATAAAATACAAACGCCACCTAACACCAAATATTTTTTTAAACGAATTGCCAACAACTTTGTTTTGGTCAACTTTGTTTTCAAGCCCAAAACAATTTTGCGGTTAATGACCGTAACCTTAGCGCTTAAGGCTTAGAAATAATGAGCCGTTTTTTTTTATTTTTTATTTATTTATGTGTGTTTGTTTTTCATTTGCTTTTACTATTCTATTTTGAGAAAGTACTATTTACTGCCAAATTTCGCAATAGCTATGGATTTAAAGCGAGGTTGCCGAATTGTGGCAAAATGTGAGAAATTTCGGAGTGCTCGATGCGTAGGTTTGTTTGTATAGATAAACACAAAAATATCGAAATATGCACACGTATGTATGTTTGTATGTACATAAATATTAGTTAAAAAATGTAACTTTTTTCATAAAGGCCAGGCATTCATTAGAAAAAAGACCGCGTTTGTGTGTTTGTGCGATTTTGTTGTGTTGCGCATGCGTTGAACTGGTTACTTGCGGATCTCTCCTTAGCGGGTTCAACAAGCTAACAAATGCATACATACATACATACATACATATATTTATTTTAACGATATAGAATTTGTTATCTGTTGCTACGCTCATCCTTCCCCGCAGACAATAATTTCCTACAACATTTCTTGCTCTCCACTTTGGTTAGCGACGTTCCTCATCGACTGGAAGATGTCACTCAATAGAAAATAGAATGTATGCCCATATTTGTCGGATTAACGTGGCGTATTTGTTGTTGTGGTTAATAATTTATAGTTGATTCTTGTTTTGTTTTTAGTCTTTTGCTCTTTTTTGCTCAGCAATCCATCAACAATTGCGCCACAACAATGTCACACACATGCATGTGTTTGCATGTATGCGTGCATGTCTACTTACTTTGGGCAAATCTTGCTTCCACATGTTGGTTGCGCGCTTTATTAATTCCCTCCATTTTTATGAAGGCAAATAGTTTTTAATTTTCCCATATATTTTTATTTATTTTTTGTTTTACTTTTTCTTATAATTTTTTGTTTTGTTTTAATTGCTTTTACGCTTATTGCAGACATAAAGATCAACGCGGCATATTTCCGAAATCCTACATACATCTGTGCGATTACACAATCATCAATGGCGAATACTGCATCAGACGTACTGAGATCGTTGAGGAAATTACCAAAGTTTTATTGGAATGGGGTTCCATATTGAAGCAGTATTTTTTGGTGAGTGCAACAATTTTATCGAGAGCGAAAATATAAATTGAATTGACCCCAGCTTGAAGAATGTCGCTAACAATAACGTCATCATCGATGAACATTCAGCTGCGCGCTGATCGAATTTTGTATTCGCAAAAACTTTATCCAGCACTCGACTCGTTCATTTATTCATGCATTGCAATGAATTGTGACAATTTAAGTAGCAGCCCCTCGCTGCTATTCTATGTGTACTAACCCATCGCATTATGATTGTAGTAATCTTTTGATTTTATGTTTGTTTTAATGTATTTTTTTTTTGCTGTTTTTTCTTCGGTTTTTGCAGGTCACTCATCGCGACTTCAGTTCTATACGCGCAAAAATGATCGAGTTAAATAATAATCGCGCGATGCTCATATCGGGAAATTTGCCCGTTGACGAGATGCGAAAAGTGAAGCTGATGGCCACATCGCAAATCGACACAGGAAACAGTCTGCTGGGCTTGGATATGGTGGTGCGTGACGAGAACGGCGACATACTGGATACAAATACGATATGCACCACGGAATTGTACGAGCATCATATGAATGCGGTGAACCGCATTATTAAAGCGAATGTAGGTTTTGCATTAACATATTTACTTAGCTAATAAACTGCAGTTAAATATAAAAAATTTACTGCATACCTCCATTTACATATTCACATTACTTACATACATACGTATGTAAGCTCAATTAAGTATTTGCATAACATTTTTATGCAATTTGTTATTTAAGGTGATTTTTTGTTCTAAATTCTCATATTTTCAAGTTCTGTACCCAGGGGTTTAACATCCTGTGTATTGAGCGCCCAACTTAGTATTTTAGCTTTTACAAAAGCTGGGCAAAGCATGCCCCCCGCCACCTTTATTGGGGTTTCGACCGAGCTTCTTTTCCTATTTGTGGTGTGCGTCTTGATGTTGTTCCACAAATGGCGGGAACCTACAGTTTTAAGCCACATCCGAACGGCAGATATTTTTGATGAGGAGTTTTCATGGCAGAAATACACTCGGAGGTTTGTACTTATCTGCCGAGGTGCGACCGCTCTTAGAAACACCTTTTTCTATCATTTGATGAATCATGCCCGGAGATCCGAACTTGTGCTATGACGGCCGCTGTTTATGAGTTATGCAAATTTTCCACTGCGCAGTTCTTGTCTTTTTTTTCTTCTTGATTGGAACGATAGTTGGTTACGCGATTTTGGCCGAGTTTAACAAGGCGCGCAAGTCGTTTCTTTCCCGCCAAGTCTTTCTCTACCTCCAGGAGGCCTTCATTTTCCTCTGGTACCATGAGCTGGTACCGCATCGAATACTTTCAGAGCCGGAGCATTTGTTTCCATTCAGACGACATGACCCAACCAACGTAGCCGCTGGATCTTATTTGCTGCGCTGTTTTTGTATGTTGTCGTATGGCTCATACAGCTCATTCTTCCATCACCTACGATACTCACCGTCACGCACGTGCAAAGATCCAAAAATCTTCCGCAGAATCTTTCTTTGAAACACTCAAGGGACGCCCGATCGGATATTGTCATCGTCCAAGCTTCTGCGCCATATGTTAGGACGGGCATGATGAGAGCCTTGTAGAGTGTTAGTTTTGTTCGGCGAAAGAGGTGTACTCCGTTGCCTCAGCTCCTAAAAAACGAAGTCTCTTACCACCTCGAAATCATAACTGTCAACAGTGACATGGGTGTCGATACGTGAGTGCGTCGACTGTTTGTTTGATGCACCTTCGTTTTGTCCTCGTTCACCGCTAGACCCATTCGCTGTGCTTCTTTATCCAGTTTGAAAAGGCAGAACTTACATCGCGGTTCTTAAGACCGCTGATGTAAATATCTGCGTAGTACTAGTCACAGTTCAGCGAATGAGCACATCATAGATTATTATTGGCTGTCCACTGGCCTTGTATGTCGCCAGCAACTTTGTTTTTTGCCTTTATCCAGCTGCTACCGTCTAAGGATTTAAGAATTTCGTTGATTTCGTCCAGACCTTTTGAAGGCTGCCCTAAGTAATTTGTGCTAATCCGCTGTTAAAATTTACTGCGTCATCGACCCGCAATCAAGTTTAAATTCGACTTTCTTCGTACATGAACTGAATAGGATTTAATGGGGGAGAGCATGGGCTTCCTTGTAGTGTAATTGCGAGAAAGATTAGAGAAGTAATCATTTAATTTGAATACAAGCACAGTAATCTCACTGTAGTCTTTCAAGCGGAGATCCATGGCATAGACCACCTGTGAAGAGCTACAACTTCAAAGCACATCTGTATTTTGTGAGATAGTCAAGCAGCCTTATATGCATTACAGGGTCACATAATAGCATCTAAACTCTTTAAGGAATGCTTCTCTTTTATCAATATCCGATGGTAAAAAAAGAAACCGTCTTTCTGGACTGAGTAATAAGACGTGAGAGTTATGACGGCCCCGAACAGGCTGTCTGTCTAACGAAATGCGGCACTGCATCAAAATTCCATGGATCAGATCCCTTTTTAAGGCTTACCAAAGTCCACATATAAGAAGTTATTAAGGACTGAGGAAACACGAAATTGGTACACCACGGGATAGAACATCCATGGTAGACAATCCATCCTTCCTTCTTTGGAAGCTTCTTCAAGTAGGCTCCTAAACCTTGACAGAGAGGACTTACGAACTCTAACTGGATACTATAGTTTGCATATTGTAGTTTTCGCCATTACGACTGTTTGATTCTTATATAAAATTCTTATATATATTAGGGGCATATAAATATGCTGGTTTTCGATAAATCAAAGGAATCTGAGGACTATTCCCGGCTCGTTTTCGTATTTCTTAGCTCGTGCTAAAATAGGTTTCAAAATTCTGTATTTTTTTCTAAGCGCTTTAGATTTGATAGGTGTTAGCGAGTGGCGAATAGATGAAGCAACTGGAGCTGCTGAAGAGCTGCCAAAAGTTTCACATGTTCGGAAGCACTCAATGAGTATTAGTAAAACCGCGTTCTTACGGAGAAGCAGCTCTTGCTTCAACTCGTTACTTGTGATGCTCGCGCCCTGTCAATACCCTTCGTGTTCCCGTTCTTCTCAATGTTGTGGTTGATTGTAGACTAAAGACTAAACAATTGCAAGCAAAGGAGCTGCTGCGTATGAATACGACGGGCAACACCAAAAAGAATTCGCAAAGCGGAAGCAACGAAATTTGCGCTGTATGAACGCGGTCTAATGAAACTTGTCCTATATCAAAAGAGTGATTTTGCGGCATCAAAAAATAGTGAGTTATACCAGTTACTAGCAGCGAATCTTGCTCAATAACTTTGTTGTTGCATTCACGTGCAAATTTTTCGTCAAGCGACCAGAGCCGCCTTTTGTATAGCTAATATAGAAATAGTTTTTAAATTCGTTATTGTAACATTCTCTGGGCACACTAGCAGAATTTCTCATTAGATAACATCTCAAATTTTCCATTAACGCATTCCCTTGTTATTGCTAAAAAAACTTTCGCCACTCAAATGCCGGTGATCATCAATCATTGTTTGCTAGTTTTAAAGTCAATTGATTTTGTGTGCCACAAGATCAAGTGGTCTGAAGTTCAATAGGCAGGCATGCTTTGAAATCAATTAAGATGAATCATTTGTTGTTTGTTTTTTTCGACTTTAATTCAACTAAGGTTAAATAAATAGGGCTGTGGTTATAAATTGGCCAGGTTGCTTGTCTAAGACAAGACACTCGGTGCACTTAAGGCCCATTGTGATACCTGCATTTGATTTCCATCCCCTAATAATGTTGCTTAAAACATTCGGATCTTTTTAAGAGGGTAACTACTCCCTCCAATGAGACATTTTGCAAATTTCCCAGATCTTCAAAGGAATAATCACCAAGATATTTGGCACGGCTTCTTTGAAATGCACGACATTCACCGAGGAGGTGTTGTACCGACTCAATTTCTTCTTTATCTCCACAACTCCTGCAGAAGTCATTGTGAGGTTCACCCATTCTACTGGTTAGAGTGGCAATATTGCAGGGTCTCAATATTTTGAGGACGCTGGTAGTTGATCTGTTCAATCTAAGCAAGGATTTGGTCCTTTTAAGATTCAGTTTTGGGCAGAGCACTTTGGAGACCCTGCAGTTAGTAGTCAGAGACCCCTTCTGTTAGTTTCCGCGTTTACGCTCAAGTCAATCGCAGTGTACAGTTCGTTTAGAGAAATGCTTATGTCCTCTACCACTCGCTGTAGGTCATCAGACTTCCAACATGTAAAAATATTTTTTTTTAGGAAATAATATTAATTCTTGATGTGACTTAAATGTGAAATTTTATTGTGAATATTTTTTATTTATTTCCTTTGTATTATTTCTAAAAAAACCTGGCACTTAAAAGCTTCTCTCCAAAAAAGAATACCATTTTTCTTCTAACATCCATTTGTTTGCTTTTCTTTCTCCTACAGCGCCCACAAACTATCCAACGTTGCCCACGCCCCCTCAACAAGTATTCGCACAATATCCTGCTGCATGTGAACGCATTCGTCTGCAAGTTCCAAGAAGACTCGGACCTGCTTTTCACACTATTCGATGGCGAATCACATAAGCCGATAAGCGAGAATTACGTGGTGAAATGGTCGCGCACTGGCATCGCACGCGATATCGATCAATTCGACAATAATCGTGTGCTCTTCACCGATCTCAGCAAAAATGATCTGAGCATATCGAAAATGTATCTTGTCTGCTATGCGATACGCATAGGTGCCATGGAAATGAAGGAGAATGATTCGAAACGCGCCAGTATAACAACCGCCATGTTGACACCCTCAAGCAAGAAACACTCACAACTCTCGATCAGCTCGAGTGGTTCATTCAACAGCGCCGAATATATAATGCGGCGTCCATTCGGTGTCGCATGCAAAGATCTCACACCGATTTTGCATAAACCAGAGGATTTCCGCGGAAATTTGGATCTACCATTTATGCTGTGCGAGAAGGATACGCTCGATGGCACGCTGCGCAAGCTGATCGCCAATAAAGATATTGGTAAGATCGATTCAAAAATGGCGGTTACCATTGAAGTGTTACAAGGTGACATCAAACAAATCAAAGAAGATTTTCCACGACTACTGCACACAAATGTGCCGCTGGCGCGCAAAATGGGGTTTCCCGAGGTTATATTGCCGGGTGATGTGCGCAACGATCTGTATCTGACGGTGTGCGGTGGTGAGTTTGCGCGCATTGCCAAGACCTCGGAGAAGAATGTCGAGGTGACGGTGTATGTGTGCAATGATCAGGGACAGGTGGTGCCCGGCGTGATGAGCATCGGCGCAGGACATCCACCCATTGACGAATACAAGTCGGTGGTGTACTATCACGATGACAAGCCCAAGTGGCTGGAGACCTTTAAGGTACAATGCGAATTTGCTTAGAGTTTTTTTTTGTTTTTTTTTTTTATGTAAATTCTCTACTTTTGATTCACACAGATACATGTGCCGATCGACGAATTCAAACAGTGTCATTTGAAATTTCTTTTCAAACATCGAAGCTCCAACGAGCAAAAGGACAAATCCGAGAAACCCTTTGGGCTGTCCTATGTGAAATTAATGCAGGATAACGGCACAACGATACTGGCAAGTCATAACGCATTGCGCAAAGCATGTCCGTGTGTGCATTAATTTATGTTTTGCTTTTGTTTTTGTTTTTCGTGTTTTTAGCAAGGACAGCACAACCTGGCTGTGTACAAAATCGACCACAAAAAGTATGACAAGAGCAATGCAAATATTTATATGGGCTTACCAGCAACGAATGGTGAATTACAAGGCACCAAACCTTCGTTGGGCGGTTTGTCGCTGTTGCCCAAGGATCAGGTGACTATTTGCGTGAACTTATGCAGCACGAAATTGACGCAAAGTGGTGAGTAAATGGGTCCCTTGCATCTAAATTTCGTTTGGTTCAATTATATAATATGTAATACGTAAATTCTCAATTTCAGTGAGCCTACTTGGTTTGCTCAATTGGTCTGCTCACAAGGAAACACTGGAGGAGTCCTTGAACGCTTTGTCAAACGTGCCTGGCGAGGAGGTGGTAAAATTCTTGCAGGACATACTCGATGCCTTATTCAACATTTTGGTAATATTTATTCAAATTACGCTCTCGTGCTTTATTTCAATATTTGTGTGTATGCTAAATTTAATCTCCGCTTATTCCCATAGGTTGAAAATGACGATCCTGCACGTTACGATCAGCTGGTTTTCATGAGTATCATACACCTAATTGAGACAGTGTCCGATCTGAAATATCAACATTTTCTCACCGTTTTGGATGTGTACATAAATGAGAGCTTCTCAGCGACGCTGGCCTATGAGTTAGTAAATTTTTTTTTTTCTTTCTAAAGGATGTTTTTTAGTTGCATGAAAACTATCGATATCGAGAACTGTGGTTTGACAGTTGAGAAAGTCAAACTGTGTTGACATTTTTGTTCAGTAATAGCCTAGGCAGACGGCGGCGTTAATCGGGATTACCGGCGCAGTTAATTCTCATTAAAATTTTTGTGTGATAGGTAGTTGTTATACGGATTAGTGAACAGCTATTTTGTTTATTGCATAGTTTTGTCAGTAAAAAATGGATCGCAGGTGACAAATACGGATATTAGCTGCCCTAATACTAAAAAAATGTATTTATTATAAAAATCATAGATTACTTTTTCTCAAACTGCTCCGAAATATCAAAATAATTAATGAAATTTGATTATAGAGCATCTACTCTTCCCTCTCAGTGCAGGTAGAACGTTTTTTCTGCTTGCCATCTAGAATTGGAAAAACGCAGTCTTAAACTTAAAATTAAAACGGAAATGATATAAAATACTTCCTCTAGTTGTGCTCATCATATTATTCCAGAATTGTATTGTTCTTCTCTTTAAAAGTTTCATTATTTTTCATTTACAATAAATATTTATTAACTGCCATTTTCCGGTAATTTTTCCATCGAAAATTCCCCTAATCTGCTGAATCAATCAATTAGTTGCATTTAATTCCTGAGATAATTCCGAAGTAAGTCGTTAATCCCGATTAACGCCACCGTCTGTCTATGCCATTAGATTTGACAAGCCATCAGAATCGTTTAACTCCAGAACAACGCTTCCGAATTGTGTAAATTTACTTTGCAAAAAATTAATAAATAAATTTGTTCGCGAAGTTCATAGAGTGAAGTATTGATCAGTGATAGAAGTACCATTGAGATAGCTATGGTCAGTGGCAAATCAATAATTAAGAATAACTTTTTCTTAGAGGCCAATAGGTCATGGAGAGATGACGATACATGCGTAAGAGCTAGGCTACTGTGGGCGCAAATGAATAACAAAAAGACAAGGGAACTACTTAGTCTTTAAGAGGAAATATCTCGAAGGTCGTGGCTTTCACGGACTATTTGGCAGGCATTCCTTGAGACTATGAGTTTTCTCCCATGAATATTGTAGAAGTGGTAGAGATGAGGAAGGGGAAGAAACAGTTGAGCACTTCCTTTGCAATTGTCCAGCATTAGCTAAAATATCGGTAAATATTTTTTTGAGTTTTCTTACGGAACTGTGGGGCGTGGCTTCATAAGAGCCACAAAATGGTTCCACACAGAAAAATAAATGAGGTTCCCGTGTCGCGCAGCGGTATCACCACGGACCTGCTAGGTCTCAGTGAGTTGGTCGTACCGACTACCACCATAACCTAAACAATCCCCCGACAGTCGGTTCTACGTAACCAGAACGACCCGGATTTATATCCGGCCAAGGACCGTCACTTCAGCAGCATTCCTCGTATATGCACGAGGAATGTTTATCCTGCTACAACAACAACAACAACCAGACTATAATAAAAAAATGCAGTCCAACAATTTTTATCTTTAGTATTATCATTTAAAGTTCTGAAGCTCTTAAAAAACGCCCTTTGAAACGCTTTTGCCGCACCATAGTATTGTTTTTAATATCTTAAATTTTGGGCAATCACATTTTTTTGTAATTTCTTTACCTCTTACAGCAAATTAATTGATGTACTGCAACGGAATATCAGAGAGGCTGTCGAGCCGATAGAAAAGTCCGCCGATGGCATTGAGATTGAGGAGCGCGTGGAGGTGAAGCGCCTTTACAAGACCACCAGATATCTGCATTACGTAATGAAATTCGTGATACGCTCACGCATGCTTTTCTCAGCAATCAACGGTAACTCGGATTACGATGATTTTGCTAATAAATTGCAAGGTGAGTGCTATTTTTTCATTTCATTTCATGTAGCAAACAAGTAACCAAACTTTTTATCTTCGTAAATCAACAGAGTTGCTGGAGATGTTCATAAAAATGATTGCCTGCCCTACCGATTTGTTGAAATCTGAGGGTGCGCTGCTAAAAAATTTGCACATCATTGCCACGGATTTAATGACGGTTTTCGACGAAGTGCGCCTAAGGTTAGTGTGCAGTTTGATGAGCCGAAATGTTATGCTTTTTAATATCATTTACTTAGCAATGTGATTGTGAATATCTTGCGTCAATTTCCACCACGCCGCCTAACACAATCGAAAATGGGTTGCATAAAGGACTTTGTGGACTCCAAATTGTTCCTATCGCCTGATTGCCGTGCCGTGCTGCTGCCCGTCTTCTGCAATCACATTAAGGATCGGCTTGAGAGCAAAGAAGAGGTATTTACATGCATACATAATTCGTTTTTGCTCCCTCATTATCACTTGCGTTACGTTACTTTCTTTGCATTTGTGTTTAATATATTTTATAATAATTTATTAATATTATTTACTAGTCGCATACGCAAATTATAACATTGACACGCTCAAGTGTTCTTTTTTACACATTTCATTTTGCTCGTCAACTTTAACCTTTGCGTACATGTGTGTGTGTTTCATCTAAGCCAACAATTTACAGCATTTTGGCCTTTGTTGCTGAATTATTAATTTTCATAATTATTAAAATTCATTTTTGAAATTATTAAATTAATTCTGCAAGTTAATTTTCCACAACTCTTAATTTGTGACTAAACCTCTTCAAGCATTACTGATTTTGTTCATTACAAAGAAGCGACAAACTACATAAATATGTACATAATAATAACAGTTCCACATACACTTCAATGTATTTTTGTTCAACTTTTACTTGACGCTGCAATGTTGTAGATTTGCAAGTGAAAAAAACTTTGAATTATTTAAAAATGTCAGCCATTTAAGGCAAGGCCCAGCAAAGCATTTGTATATTTTATACTCGTATTTATAGCTCTTAGTCTATAGTGGTCGAAATTTGTATATTGAAATGTATAATAAGTTTAGCATGTTTTTTGTTTGTGTTATGCCCGTGTCTGTGCCTGTTTTGTGCAACAGTTTTTTCGATATCAAGTTTATGCATTTTTGATTGGCATGATTTTAGAGTGCACTAATTTTTTAAATCTTGTTTTCTTATATTTTCGATTTTTTGGGTTTTTATAAATAATTTGTTTAATACATATAAATATATAGAGTTTTTTGAAACGCATAAATGTCTAGTGGTTGTTTCACAGCTGTGCTATATACATACATGTTTTATATATTGTAACTACACTTCACTAAAATGTTTACTTAAGTTGATGCACCATAGGCCAGGGTTGTATAAAATTGGGTTTTTTTTTTGTTTCTACATGCAATTGAAATTGCCAAGGTTTTGGCTTTGTTTACTTACAAATTCTGTAGCATTTTGTGTTTATAAAGAGTGTTGTGCATATGACTACGTCGGAAAAGTTGTCTACCACTTCTCAGTCATAGAAACCTGGCCATAGAACTTTTCACATCTATACAGACGGCTCTAAAACTTTAGACGGAGTGGGGGCGAGTATTTACTGCTCAAAACTAGGGATAAGGAGCTAGCCTACACTAGAACAAGAAAGAACTCAACAATTAATATATACGTGGACAGTCAAGCAGCAATAAGCTCCTATTGTATTAAGTCCAAAAATGTTCGACGGAACAGGTAGGCCATAGAAAGGCTAGCCGCAAACAGTAGGCTGCATATCTACTGGGTACCTGGCCACAAAGGCATTATGGGGAACGAAATAGTACATCAGATAGCAAAAGGTTTGAGCAAGAGAACGACATACGAAAACCACTAAACACAGTATACAATGAAATGGACGACCACATGAAAAGGCGAGTGGAAGCTAAGTGGACTATTCTGACCACATGCGAAACAGTAAAAGTCATGTGTAGAACTAACGACAAAAAACTGACTCAATTCGTACTTACGCTCTCGCGAAAGGACTGCAGAACTATCATAGGTATGCTAACAGGTCACAATCTATTGGCTGCACATGCGTACAAGATAGGGATTGCTAACACGGACAAATGCAAGAAATGCAGAGAGGATGTTGAGGAAACTTTAGAACACCTTCTGTGCGTTTGTCCGGCATTATTAAAAACGCGTTTAAAATGCCTGGGAGCTCCACAGTTTGAGGGTCTGGAGGACGTCTCAAAAGCGGATCTCTCAGCTCTGTTTAGATTCGCCAAAAGCGCTGACATCCTACATGATGTCTACTCTCGGTATTCGTAGAGGTCGGTCTCCATCTGGTATCGCTAGGGACCAAAAGGTCTATGCGTGGCTTATTGCCAACCAGGCTAACCTAACCTAACCTCTCAGTCACAGATAGACACATAGATTTATTGGAGGTTTGCACTTCGACCTAATGGTCTTTTGTGCCCTCTACTCATCACAGTAGCGCATTCAAACCCAGTTCCCTTATTAAACGTAAGATAGAGCTGGGTTGGTCTGAGCGTATGTGTCTTTCTTCTGGCTGCAGTTGGACACGCTATAGCGCTACATTCAAGTAGAAGAGGTATCGGAGTCTCCGGGGATTGGTCGCAGAAATGACAGGAGGCAGTGGGCCATATCCCGATCATGTGTAGATGACTAAGCAGTCTGCAATGGCCTGTGAGAATGCCGGTGAGCAATCTCAGTTTATCCTGGGAGAGAGCTCTGAGATTTTTAAACCACTTTTGGTTAAACCCGTAGATATAGTAAAAGAGTCACGTTTTCAGTCAAAGACATGAGAGTCCATTAGCGAAGAAGTCTTATCTGCCTTATAATGTAAACTTACGATGTGAGATGACGGTAGAGTCAGAACGAATTTCACTGCCAGATGAACCAGCAGGCTTTTTATATATTTTATATTTTATCCTGCGCACGATGGCTAAGCGATCCAGAAATGAAACGTTAGATAGTAACAGTTCTGATGAATATTACTTTGAATCTGATAAGACGGAAGATGACGGCATTACTTGGTCAAGCAGAAGTGAAATCCGTTTTTGATTTTATGAAAAATTTTTCTTGTGTTATATAAAGCCTTAGCTTTTATAACGTACAACGTATTTATTTTGTGTTTAAAAATTGGCAAATTCATGCAAGGTCATGCCACTAATACAACAACAACATTTTGTCAAGGCGCCTTCATTAAAGGTGATGACACTAGACCAACAACAAAGTTTTGTTTATTTGATTGTCAAAGCTTAGATTGGCAAAGTAGAAAACAAAGAATAAATTCGCTTGTTTCATTCTGTGGTGACAGCCACATGGACACGGCGAAAGAAACGAAAAAAAATCAGCTGATTTACCGCCGATATCACCCTTAATAGATTCGCCTTGACATTTTGTATATTAGAATTTCACATTAAAGTCGAAAACAAAGTTAAAACAAATCGTGCACTTTCTTATTATTTTATTTAGTTAAAAAAGACTTTTGAATTTAAATTCATTGCAAAATTTTAATTTTGAAATTATAAATTTGAATGTAAATAATATCTTCCGTAATTTAATTTCCTGCTGACATCCAAATGTACACGGCGAAAAAAAAGCTCATCTCTGTTTCCACTGCTGCCACCTTCAACAGATTCACGGTGGTTATTTTATAACAAAATTATTTTCATTTGAAATGCGAAGCGGTTGAAAAAAAAAAATTCTTATTATTATTATTTTATATTCTTAAAGATCGATCATTTTCATAATATCATAGGTTATGTTAGGTCAGGTTGACCTGGCTGGCTGAAAGCCATCACATGGAGCTTGACCCGTACGTTTCCTTGTAGTAGGCTTCTTGTGATAAGCCTGTGTTGTTTTTGCGAATCTAAGTAAGCTCTGAAGCTCTAACCCCGAGAGACATTCTATCCTCTCATATTGTATATGATTTTTTGCAATTCCCATCTTGTATGCGTGTGCCGCTAACAAATTGTGGCTGATAATTCTGCTTTCCTTTCTAGACAGGGCTAGTACGATTTGGCGCATTTGTCAGCATTTTGTGTACACATCATTTTCGCGGTTTTATAAGTGGCTAGATTATGCCACCTCCTGTCTATCCGTGTTTTCATGTCCGCAGCGATGCCTTGGTATATCGTATTTAAAGGTTTCAGTATGTCGTTTTCTTGTTCGAATTGTATGTAAACAGCGCTTTTGGCAATCTCATCTACAATTTCGTTTCCTGCAATGCCCTTATGTCCGGGTACCCAATACGATGTGACGGGTACCCGTCTGTCTGCGACTAGTCTCTCTACTTGTACACTTTAATTACTTGAGCGTAATCGCGGAAACCAATACTGAATCTTAAAAGGACAAAATGTTCTTATAGATGTTATAAAGAACTACACTATTGGCATTTTAGCCAGTATAATGAATGCGAAGATGAAGAAGAAATTGAGTCTGTACAACACCTCCTCTGTGAATGTCTTGCGCTTCAAAGAAGTCGTGCCAAATATCTTGGCGGTTCTTTCTTTGAGGACCTGGAAAATTTGCAAAATGTCTCACTAGAGGGACTAAAAAGGTCTTAAGTGTTTTAAGCAATTTAGTTCGAGGATGGAATTCAAATGCAGGTATCACAATGGGCCACCGAGTGTTTTGTCTTAGACAAGCAACCTAGGTTAGCCTAACTTAACACGTTTTCCTATCGTGCAAAATGGTCTACTAAATGTCTAAATCTTTACTTGAGGAATGTCAAAGATGGCATAAAAAAGGTACCGTCTAGGAATTATTTACTACTGACGTCCAGGCGTCACTTTTAAAAGACTCTTTGTTAAAGTGCCATTAAAATGGCATATCACCTGCTCGTGAATGCTCGCATATACAAGGTGGCGCAAAACTTATCATCAATTTTATTTTTGAATAACTTTTTTTGCCAAATAAAAAAAAAATATTTTTGAAGTAATTGAAATCTTTATTTTGGCCTTTACGCGCTGCATTGCTTGTATATTGCGGCTAATGCGAAAATTTCAAAAAGTATGCTTTTCCCGATAGGATGATTCATTTTGCGCCACCTTGTACTTGTACGAGTATAAGTACTGTGCAAATCGTTTGCCCACGAATTCATATCTCCGTCTTTCGAGCTAAACTTGTAAAACTCTTTGGGAAACTTTGGGACTCGCATGAATTAGATTTTAAGCTGCAATTAGTGGTGCCGTAGCCATAACGCCATTGCCGTAACCATAACCATAGCCGCAATATTACAACATTTGTCGATTCGTCATGCCGTAACCATAAACAGCTGATACTGAAGTAGAATTAATGAGAACGTTTGCAGTTTGTCATAAAAACACGGATAATTTTCCACTAAGTCAACTTACTTTTGGTCGTTCATTTCTAATATTCAAATTTTTTTCGCAAATATCAAAACAAATGTCAGCTGCTTACGGTTAGGGGAAAAACCAAAATTCAATAGATACATGCGGCACCTATAATACCAGGTATATACCTATGAAATGAGACTTTCAGCTATTAGTTCATAGATGTCGCTAGGAAAATTTGTAAACCTTCCCAAATGTCTTTTTCTTTTCGTCTGTCAACAATATTCAGTTCATTCTTTGTTACGTTTCATACAACAATGCATCTTCGTCGCTCTTAAAAATTTCGAATTTCGTGCCTTCAAACTACGATTTGCGGACATCGTGAAACCACTTGTGAAATGCTGCTCTCCCGGTTCAAAAGAAAGTCTTTTTTGCATCGAATCGTTACGGGTGATGAAAAATGGGTGTATTTCTCCAATCCCAAGTGTAAACGATCGTATGGTCCGCCCGACCACAAGGCAAAAACAACGGCCAAACCAAATCGCTTCGGCCGCAAGGCAATGCTGTGTGTTTTCTGGGATCAGCGTGGTATGATTTGGTACGAGCTATTAAAACCAGGCGAAACAGTTGACGGTGCACGCTACCAACGACAATTGGCCAATTTGAGCAGCGCTATACACCGAAAACGCCCAGAATGTGCCGATCGGCGTCACAAAGTAATTTTTCTTGATGACAATGCACCGCCATATTGAATAAGGGCGACCCGGGAATTGGTGGAGACCTACGATTGGGAACCGCTGGTGCATGCGACTGACTCACCAGACTTGGTGCCTTCCGATTATCTTTTGTTTGGATCGATGGGCCACGCACTTTCCGAGCAGCGCTTCAATTCTCACGAAGAAGCCAAAAAATGTCTCGATGATTGGTTTGCGGCCAAAGACGGCCAATTTTTTTGGCGCGGCATCCACAAATTGCCTGAGAGATGGCTATTATTTTGAAGATTAAATTTGTAACCACTTTTTGTTAATAAACGTTTGAAATTGAAAAAAAGGGATGCTCATATGTTTGATCAGAATAGCTGATTGCTATGGCCTCGGTACGGCACCACTAGTCGCAGCTTTAGATAGTTTTCATGCCAGATATATAACAATTTTTGGTTGCACAGTGTAATTGAAAATTTTCATTTTGTGTTAAACTCATACGTCTGTGGGGTGTATAAGTACTATATTTATGTTTTTTGTTTGTGTGTCTCTCATTGTTAACTGAGTGGTTTGGTGTAGCTTTGTGCACGCAGTACAGTGTACTCTACAGTAATATATAAATACATACATACATACATACACGTACATATATGTGTATGCTGTGAACTAAATTTGCACTATTGTCACCACCCATAATCACCAAATCATCAACGAATTCACCACTTTTCATATGCATCCTCAATTACACATCAAAATAATTCATTCCACTTGGGTGTAGTTGCCTTATTCTACATTTTATGTGATTTTTTTTTATTTTGTTGTTGATTTTCTAGCAACTAGACACAATTTTAGTTTTATTTTTACACAATAATGTAACTAAATACATATGTAGCGGCAATAAAATACATATAACGGTTTTTTTCACCTTTTCATTTGAATGCTCACAAGATTCACCGCATACCTATACATAATTAATTTTAATTTTGGGTGCATACTTACTTATTTTTATTTTTTTTTTTTTTTTTGTGTTTTGGTTTCACAATTTTTGTCTTTAACTTGAAAATTTTTCTTTTGCAACCGAATAGAACTGCATTGGTGTGTGTAACTAATGGCCACACCTGTACACCAGCACATTGTGCACTTCTACCAACTACTGACTTACATACATACATACATACATGCACACAACCACATCTTACTATTTCTTCTCCTTTTTTCACATAAATATGTATTTGTTTTACCTTTACGTGCTCGTTCGTTAATCTATTTGAAACACTTTTGTGTATTCGCTTTCTGCAAACTGTTTTGTGTATCAAATTGTCTAGGGTGACTCGAAATCTGATATATGGCAACAAGAAAAGAATCTCTCGAAGGCAGCAAAAGTCCTCGGACAGTTAAAATCACATCTGCACACACGTGAAACAACTGCCAAACAAAAGGTAAAAACAATAAATTAAAAGAAAAAACAAAAAAAAAAAAAAACAACAACTATAATAACTCCAACACATAAATACGCTTAAGAGCCAAAGAAAAACAAATTTATATACCTACGCACAATAGGAGTTTAAGCCAGCCACACAGCACCACACGACAGGCGCAACGGGTGGGTGGATTCACTTATTTTGGTTTGGCGGCGTGCGCTGTGGACTCCTTGGCTTTGTTCATTATGGTTTTATTTTTTGTTTTTGTAATACATAAAATATCACTCCAGTAAGTACTTCTCATCAGTTACCTTTAAATTTATATGTACATGTGTAAGTGCGTTCTTCCATTTCTCTTCACAACACAACCACAAACACACATACAGATAAAAGTACAGTATTTTGTATTTGTAAAATGTGGGACGTGGGCAGAATATTTAAGCTTTTTTTTCTGTTTTAAATTACACTTTTTTTAACTGTTTGCTTTTTGCGTAAATAAAAAGTAATCAATACCAACGCTTTTTCAATATTTAGCGCATTCTTAGTATTTAATTTTGTAATGAGTTATTTGTGCAATTAGCTACAGATACATACATACTTATATGGTATACTATACATATTTATAAGACTCGTGCGATATTTCCTCACATTTGTTTTGTCAGCTTTGCTTTTCATTAGCGCTCGTCTTATCTTTTATTAAATTTAGTTAGATGTAAGTATAATTGTGTGGCTACGAGCAAAAAACGCCTGAGTTGAGTATCTTGCTTTGGAGCAAAATCACCTTATAAATCTGTATGATGTACCGAAGCCAACAGAAGTTTTTATTATGGGGGCTTAAGTCACTGTAGTGGTTCATTTTTTCCCGGAAAGATAATAAAATAAATTTAAATAAATTCTAAAAACGGTTTAAATTAGAAAAACACAAATAGAAATAAAGAAAAAAAAAATAAAAAAACTAAACGAAAAAAATTAAAAAAAAAATTATAAAAATTAAGAAAAATATATAAAAATTAAAAAAAATGATAATAATAAAAAAATAATAAAAAAATAAAAACAAAATACACTATGTAATAAAGAGTGATTATGCTACTGTGGTCTCAATTTTTTGAGCGAGATAACAAAATAATTTGAAATTTAAAAAAAAGGACGTTAAAATAAAAGGAAATAAAAAATAATAATTATATAAATAAAATAAAGTATAAAAAACAAGTAACAGAAAGAAAAAACTAAAAAAAAATGAAAAAAATAAATAAAAAATAATATAAAAACAATAAAAAAATAATAAATAAATAAGAAAAAATAAAAAATAAAAGTTAAAACAAAAAAAAAACACTTGTAATTAAGCTACTAAATAAAAGCTAAATAAAAGAAAAAATAAAAAATAAAAAAAGGAAATTAAAAAAATTTTAAAATTAAATTTACAAAAAAAAAAAAGGTAATAATAGTAAAGAGTGTAATAAAGAGTGATCAGTTTAGAGGTATCCGATTTGAAATTAAAATAAAACAACGAAATTCAAATTGATTGAGCAATCGTGATTACTTTTATGTAGAACCATTCATGAAAGTTATTTTTTAAAGATAATCCCAACTGCGCCGTAATTCGGCCATCCGTAAGCTCCAATTTTGAATGACTCGCTGGAGGACTTCGATCGGTATCTCGTGAATAACTTTAGTAATATTGGCTTCCAATGCCTCAATCGAATCTGGTTTATCCACAAAGTATTGAGACTTTCCATAACCCACAAATAAAAGTCGTAAATTGCTCACCGCAACGGCGACGCAGTAAATCCATTGTTTCACGGGCTGTGTGGCAAGTAGCGTCGTTTTGTTGGAACCAAATATTGTGGAGATCACAGGCTTCCATTTTCGGCATCAAAAAGTAGTTTTCAGCTGTCTTGAATTACATGTTAAATTCTTTTGATTAATATTAATAATAGTGATATTTATTTGCTGAGAACTGTAACCAACTCGGTCCTGTCGTTCATCCTCGAAATTAAATTATTGTATTTTAATTAAAAATATTAAAAATATTCGTTTTAGTCTCAGTACCTTGTTACTTTACACTTTAATTGGTTGCCTCTCACGATTTGAAAATTTTGTATTTGAGGTAGTACTATAGTCTGGTTAAATACTAATTTTTGATAGATATTTTTTGGGAATTTTTTTTAAAGAAAATAAAATGCGATCGTTTTGATTTTATAGTATGTTATTATTGGCATCGAATAGTATACAAAAACAATTTTTTTTCTTTTCATATTCTTTTTAGTAGTGTGGCACCAAAGTAAGTGTCTTAAAAAAAGATAGGTGGCTTGTCAACAGAATTTTGGCTTTTCAGGACATCTGAAACGAAAAAGTTAAACAGATTATTATTCTGTAGGCTTGTCATTCTGGCAGTTGCTACAATGGGAAATTTTTTTTGAAAAATAACAAAATGGCGGACTTTTGACACATACCTTTTTTCAGACGCTTACTTTGGTGCCACACTAATACAAAAAAATATGTCAAAAAAAAGTTGTTTTTGTATACTATTTGATGTCAATAATAACATACTATAAAATCAAAACGATCCCATTTTATTTGCTTAAAAAAAATTCCTGAAAAATATCTATAAAAAATGAATATTTCACCAGACTACTTCCTTGAATGATGTTTTAATTTCTAAGCTTTAGTTTAGAAATATTTTGGATATCCTACTTTTAACTGGCGTGTAGGAACCACATGGAACAGTTTGATTCTAAGCAGTCTTTTTTTAACTTTCCTAAATAAATGGATTTTGCAGCAATTTTCGATGCCCGGTGGGGTAATTTAATTTATAAGTAGAAATGTTATAAAATTTAAGTATTGCTAAAATTAAACCATTGTATATATTTTGCGAATTCGGACTCGAAAAAAATATTTTTGTGATATCAGGTGTTTTTGGTGAGCTCCAGAACTTGAAAAGGTAATACAAAACAGAAATATTGTTGGAATGAATTTTACTTGACTATTATCTGGCAGATAATTGCATGGCATTTATTTTTTGAATATAATATCCGGCATGTGCTCCCGGCGGCTACAAGTTCGATGGTCCATTCGATCAGTCTAACTTTTGATGAGATATTCCAATAAATCTGAAGGAGCCCAGTCAGCAAAAATGCGACGCAAACGATTCTTGCACGAGCTATATTTTAGAAGCACGTAAGTTAAGATCCTTGCGTAAAATTTTCCCCTACTTGATGGATAAAGGCCATCAGGTTGATATTTACGAAGAATCTACATTTCGGCGTCTTCTTCGAGACTTTGCTCTATGAATTGCGCGAACACCGTTAAAAGTGTTCAATTAACGTATAACTTTCTGAAATAGCTTTAAGCAGTTCATAAATTTCTTCGCTTAAGTTGCATAGGCCAGTCGGAGGTCTCCGTCGCCTGTGCTGCGAGCCGTATTTTTTATAAAATATTTAATGGTATTTATTTTTTGAATATTCTTGCTATGTTCGCTGCGGCTACGAGTTACATGATCCATTCGATCAGTCCAATAAATCGAGTGTTAAGCTCGCTGTATGGCAAGTGGCGCCGCCTTGTTGGAACCAAATGTCGTCGATGTTTAGCTGATTAATTTTTGGAAACAAAAGCCAGTTAGAATGGCTCGATACCACTTGATCGCTTCAGCGTAACGCCAGCTCGTTCCTCATTTCGAAAGAAATAAGAACCGATGATGCCGCCAGAGTTTAAAGCGCACGTAAAATGGACGAAGTGCTCTATGAACTTCGCGAACATATTTTTTCTTAAGTAAATTTCCACAATTTGGAGGCGTTGTGGTAGGTGAAATGGTTGAAGCGCCAGTCTGGCACTCCTCAAGTAGCACTGAAGCGCCGTTTTGATACCGTTATGAGGCCTCCAACAGGCAGATATCTATAGCCAGCCAGAACTTTTGATATAATGGAGAAGATTGCTAGGATTTAGGTTGGCGCACTGCCCCAGGTTGTCGAAGAGAGGAGCACCAGTGACCTTATTCGTCGAGCTTCCAAACCTGGACAGAGAAAGTGCTCAACAGTCTTTTTCTCTGAAAGGTTCCCACAGCTTTTGCAATGGGGCTTTAATGGTAACCCTAGCTGTTCCGCGTGTGTGCCGATCGTCTAGTGACCGGTAGACACAGTTACGTGTTTGGAAATTGAATGACGAAGAGTCCAAAGGACTTTTTGAATCCTCCGTATATTGTACTGAGGCCAATGGGTTTTCGAAATAGCATATGAAGAAATGGAGCTCCATCTTTTCTGCGCTTTCCTGAGAAATAAGTTGTGCAATTCTCCTTTAACAACAGTCAGGAGGATGCCAATGACCGGTTAGAAGGTCTCTGAGACCAATTCAGTCACCTTTCTGACAAGCTCATCAGCAATTTCATTTATCTTTACGTTCCTATGTCCTGGAACCCGAATCAGAGAAATATGACCTGCACACCCAAGAGATTTGATCTCCTCCTTACAGGAATTGACTAGTTTGGATTTGCACCATGGCGTCCTCAGAGCCTTGATTGCGGCTTGACTATCGGGAAAAAGCGTTAAAATCTCCGTCGCTCTCGCGTTCCCTAAGCATTTTGCATGCCTACAGGATCGCGAAGACTACTGCTTGAAAAACACTAGCAGTATTCGGCAGTTAAAAGGAGATAGATAAATTGGCTGATTCAGAGAAAACATCTGCTCCGACTCCCGATTCCATCTTGGAACCGTCACTGAAGACAGAGGTGCAAGCTTCGGTGATTCAGATTTTCCCTCGATCCAATCCTGCCTAATTGGAAAGGGAAGGCGTTGTTCTGGCGTTAAACGTTTCATGAAGACTTGCCAAATCATAGTTCTCGATAGCGATAAGTGTCATGCTGCTAAAAAAAACACTGGATATAATGGATGTGATCTGCCAAAAAAACAAAAAAAAGTAAAATTTTTTAAAATTCTCTCCTTGGAAGTTGTATAATTAAAAACCTCAAAAAATTTGTATTTAAATTTTATTTTAATAACAATTAAGTTATAACAAAGCCGTAATATAGGTAAATGGTTCATTTTACGTTTATTGCAGTTTACCAACTACCAAAAAAATTACCAAGCTTGCCACCTAGATAGTTCGGTAATCGGTAAACCAAAAATAAAGTAATTTTACACAAACAAAATGCACGGGGAAGAATTACCGAACACCTAGCTACCGAGTACCGAGCTTGGTGTGAAGACACCTATTACTTTTTGACTTACTTTTATACACATAAACCTTGATGATTTAAATTTGAGTATTTTGAGTTTGGGGATATTTTCAATCTTTGGATTTTGTGTGTTAGGATCACAATTCTGGAGATTTTTAGCCTCTCTCAAATTTTATCAAGTAGAAATCAAAACGGCAACAAATATCTTCAGGAAAAGTATTTTTGGGGCGTTTTGGCTAACTAACACCACAAGTAAACATGAAAATAAAAATATGTCTACACATCTTTTGGGAAATTTCGCACTATTTTGTGATAAATAACTTTTAGCCAAGAAGAGGGAACTTCAGGCAACAAATAAAATAATCGGGTCATAGTTGATTACTTTAGATCGCCATTAAGCTTCATTTGCGATGCTATCCGGCGAACAAAATTTCTGCACATTAATTATTGATTGCACCACGCTAATCTTGCTCCATCCACTTTTCTATTTCACAACAGGTCAACGAGTGCATCATCATTATGAACAACATTCTACGTTTGTTGTTTCGCAAAGACATCGGCAAGACACACAACGACGTGCGCGATGTAATGCTCATCCTTCTGCGCACCATCATCAAGACCTCTCACGCACTCGATCGCGAAAACCAGCTAGTTGGCAATTTGGTGGCCATCATGTTGGGCATACTGCAGCGCATGGATGGCGCACACTATGAGATCTTTGTGAGGCATCTGAACAATCGTTTTGAGTTGCAAGATTTCATAATTGAAATATTGCTAGTGTTCGAGGAGCTCGTCTCACCGCATCAGAAACCGGTATTCTCACGTGATTGGATGGACATGATAATGCACCAGAATATGGTGATATTGCGCTCATTGCAGCATATTTCCGTTGTCATCATCGATCACTTTTTCGATCCCTTCGAAAAGCAAGTGTGGTCGAATTTCTTCCAATGCTCCATTGCATTCCTCATACAATCGCCGCTACAGTTGAACGACTTCAATGACAACAAACGACAAATCATATTCGCCCGTTATCGTGACATACGCAAGGATACGGCGCAGGAGATACGCAAGATGTGGTTCCAGTTGGGTGAACACAAACCGAAATTCGTGCCACAACTGGTTGAGCCGATACTCGAGATGAGTATGATACCTGAGGTGGAATTGCGCAAAGCAACCATTCCAATCTTCTTCGATATGATGCAGTGCGAGTACTACAGTTCGAAAATGCTGCCCAACAGCTATGGCGATACGAAACGCAACAATTCGCATTACAAGGCGAACTTCAACGAATTCGAAACGGAAATGATCGAAAAGTTGGATATACTGATTGGCGCAGGTAAGTGCAAAGCTATTCATAGCAGGCGAGTTTTGCATATATTTCTAATTTATCACTTATTTGATTCCCAGGCAAAGGCGACGCCGACTACAAGGACCTCTTCCAGAGCATAATGATGGAAAAGTGCCAGGCACACAATATACTCAATATAGAGGGCACCAAATTCGTGAACATGGTGACCAAGCTAATGGAGCGCTTGCTCGAGTATCGCTGCATCATACAGGATGAGAGCAAGGAGAATCGCATGGCTTGCACTTTCTCACTACTGCAATTCTACTCGCAGGTCAATCGCAAGGAGATGTACATACGCTACGTCTACAAGCTGTGCGACCTGCATATGGAATTCAATAACTACACTGAGGCTGCCTTCACATTGAAATTGCACACCGAGTTGTTGCAGTGGAACGACACAGAATTGTCGCCACTTTTGCGTTCGCATCGCCATATGGCGTGTCGCACGCATCGCGAACTCAAAGAGGCGCTCTATTACGAAATCATCGACTACTTCGACAGGGGGCACATGTACGAGTGTGCCATCGATATGTGCAAAGTGTTGGCTCAGGAATATGAGAATGAGATCTACGATTATTTGAAATTGGCAAAATTGCTGGCAAAGATGGCTCAGTTCTTTGAGAAAATACTGAACGAGTTGCGCCATACGTCGGAGTATTTCCGTGTCTGCTTCTATGGTTTGGGCTTCCCGCGTTTCCTACAGAATAAAGCATTCATATTCCGTGGTGAGGAGTATGAACGTTTGAGTGACTTTTGTTCGCGTATTTTGGTGCAACATCCACAGGCTGAACTCATGCAGACGCTGGAGGCACCCGGCGAGGATATCACACAGGCGGATGGTCAATTTATACAAGTGAACAAAGTTGAGCCTATAATGAATGAGAATTTCATCAAATTCGAGGGAAAAATGGTGTCGAGCAAAATCGTCAACTACTTCACATCGAATAATGTGCAGAAGTTTCAATTTTCACGACCTTATCGCGAGAGCAATGGCTGTGGAGCGGACGATGTGCGCAGTCTCTGGCTCGAAAGAACGGTGATGACGACAAGTTTTCCACTTCCGGGTATACTGCGTTGGTTCCCTGTTGCGGACACAAAGAAATTCAAAGTAAGTGCACCAGATTCTGAGAAAGTGCGAATGCAAATGCAAATGCTTCGGTTGAAGTTCGTTCGAATCTGTTTCATATCTGGTTAATAGCTGTCAGCAGGTTTTCTCAAAAAAGTTTAGGGGTGTTGGTTTTGTAGTTGTAATTCACTCTTTGCTGTATATATTTATATACATATATAAGTAACTGACTCTTACACCCTTTATTGTGTGTTTGGCCGACCTCCTCCTCCTATTTGTAGTTTGTGTCTTGATGGTTTTTTCACAAATGGAGTAACAGTTTTAGGCCAACTCCAAATGACAGTTGGTATTTTATGAGGAGCTTTTGCATGGCAGAAATACCCTTTGTTTGGAGGTTTGCCTTGTCTACCGCGTGGCGACCGCTATTAGATAAAAAAAATCGCTTCCTATCAGGCCCGTGCGAAGAAGATTTAGGTTCCAACTTTTGTTGCAGTGCCTATTTTTTTCATATCGATTCATATCTGTGTTTAAATTTGCAAGATTGGACCAGCGCCTTTGGTTTGGTCTGAAAAACTGACTTTCTAAATGTAACGTCTAAAAGTATACAACTATACGCCTAAGTGAATTGTCTGAAGCTCCGAGAAACAGATTAGCAAGGACACCTTCGATCCTAGAATAATCCGATTATATCCGGCCAAGAACTGTCACTTTAGCAGTTCCGCATTCCGCAAATATGCTTATTTTACACTTTTATAAGAACACGTGACATTCAAGGATAATAGATTACCAGGTTTGTCCAATCTGATTTAGTGAAAAAAAATGTGCGTGCAATTTCGGCTGTCACGCCACCAGATACTCGGCAGTCGAATTTTACCCGCTCATTTGACACGTCCAAGATGATAGATGCACAAGGTTTGCTCTTTAACTATGTTGAAAAATAAAATTGTGAGGAAAACTTCGGCTGCCACGTCACTTGTGAGATTCGTTTTTCAGACGGCAACAAAGTGTCATTGAATAATTTTTTTTCGTATACTACCAATAGAATCTCAGTTTTTTGTAAACACATTCTAAGTGACGTCAGCCTATCAGCTGATTCTGTCAAATATGCTCAGAGCTGATTAACGGTCTGCTAAGGAGCACAACTCAAGAAATCTTTTCACCATGATATTCACACACTCGTCAAATATGACCGAAAACTGTGTTGATTTTTTTTTTCTTGGATATCACAAATACAATCTCAGTTTTTTTGTAAACAAATCGCTCTCATGAGCTGCAATCAGCTGGTTCCTTCGAATTCGCTGAGCGCCGGTTAACGGTCTCTTAACGATCACTCCTTCTGAATTCTTTTCGCCATGAATGACATTCCACCATCTTTTGATACCAACTGAACTTAATGCAAACCACTAACCTCTTTATTTCTACCTTAAACCATCAGATATCACCAATTGCTTTGGCTATTGAAACTATGAAGAAAACCAATAAGGATATACGCGACCTGATTATTGAGCACAGAAATGATGAAACATTGGCCATAAATCCGTTGAGCATGAAAATCAATGGCATTGTCGATCCAGCAGTGATGGGCGGTTTCAACAAATATGAAGATGCCTTCTTGACATCCGACTATTTCGAAGAGCACCCGGAGGAGAAGCATCTAGTGGAAGAATTAAAAGATCTAATCGCTTCGCAGATACCACTGCTCGAAATAGGTATATTTCCTGAGTTCCAAAACAGAAGTTTTTAAATTTAATTGTTCACTCACTTCGCTGTAGCTATCACACTGCACAAGCACAAGGCGCCAGAGAGCTTGAAACTCTTCCACGAACGGATGGAGCAATGCTTTGCCGATATGCAGGCGAATGTGGAATGCAAATATGGAAAGAAGGTAAATGAGAATGCGAGCAGCCCTCAAACTGAATATTTACTTATGTATGTATGTGTGTGTATACTAAATGACTCAACAAACTTTTCCTTGCAGACCTGTGACTTGAAGCTGGATCGCGAATCGGTGATTATGCGTCGTAATGGTTCATTCATGCCTGGCATGTTCGAGGGCAATAATCGCTTATCGGAAACGAGCATGGGCTCTTCAGAGTAAGTATACGCAGTTGCTTTAGCAGTACATTGCCATTCATGCATTCACGCTGTATTTGTTATATTCCCAAACGCAGTAGCGGCCTGTCGAAGTCTACTTCCTCGACACGTCCACAAACCAGTTCGATAAAATCAACATTCGCAAGTTTCAATTTCAATCCAAGGTAACATTGAAATGAAAATAATTGACTTGTAATAACTGACAAAAAAATAGTAAAACGTTGAATAACACACAGCACATTTAATCCAACCAAGCACGCAACACATTTTATTACAAAATATAACTACAAATTTTCTCTCAAGAATGAACTGTTTACTAATCAATTAAATTTCCCTTCCCAATTATTTTTCATGCTCTGCATTTTGATTTTAGTTTGAAAATCTGATTGAATTAAGCTAATTTGTATATTTTAATTTGCATACGAAATTTTAACCTTTTCCATTTTAAATTTGTGCGTTCGTTACTCTCTTCTGTTGTTGATTTGGTTTTATTCCAATTTAGTTTGCACTTTAAGCATCTTTTTTTTATTTTCTTTATTCTATTTGTTTTCGCTTATTTTTGCAATGTTCGCTTTTCGTTTCTATTTCTATTTCGTACCTCGACAACAACAACCACAACAACATCAACAGACCTAACCTCGGCCATTCGCCCAGCACAAAAAGCAAGTCTAAAGAGAAAACGCCCTCAAAACGGCGCTCAATGAAAAAGGTTTGTGAATTTTGTTGCCTCGCTTGGTGGTTTATATTGCTTGAAGTTCGTTTTTATTTAATTTTTATTTTATTTTTCGTATCTTAGTTGGATCGTGAAACGCTAAGTCTACCGGTTGCCAATAGCCAGTGGTACACACCACCGCTAACCACAATAACGGCAACGCCTGAACGGGAGTCAATCACATCAATAACCAGCGCCTCCAATTCTTCCTTAACAGCTAAGACACCGGATCCGAAAGTGTTGACACAAGAGGTAAGTTATCGAAAAATCGCATCGTTGAAAATCGAATAATATTGTAATCGTTTTATATGGAATATTTTTAAGCCAAACAGAAAAAAAGATAAATAATGGGCGCGTACACTTCTGTTAGGTGTTTGGCCCAGCTCCTCCTCCTATTTGTGGTGTGCGTCATGATGCTGTTCCACAAATGGAGGGACCTACAGTTTTAAACTGACTCCGAATGGAAAAAAGGTTTTATGAGGAGCTTTTCGTGGCAGAAATACACTCTGAGGTTTGCCATTGCCTACTGAGGTGCGACCCGTATTAGAAAAAACGTTTTCTATTATTTGATATTCATATACGGACATTCGAACTTACCCACTCCCGCCTGGTAGTTGCGCACCAACCCATTCGGCTAAGGTGGTCGCCAAACTCCTTTCACTAACATGGTTGTGTTAGAATCAATTTGTCAAGGTTAATAGAATACCAGGTTTGCTATTTAGCTATGGTGAAAAAGAAAAGTGTGAGGGGACCTTTGGCTGCCACGTCACTTCGGAGATACGGCAGCTGAATTTTGTACGATTATTTCACATGAATTCACACACTCGGGGCAATCAGTAGTTGTTCAGATAGCAACGATTTGTCATTGGTCCAGTTTTTTCGCATTTCACCGCTGAGAGTCGAATAACGATCTACTAAGTAGCACAGACCTAAAAATCGTTTCACTATGTCAATTTGCTATAATTTTCACTACAGGGTTGCCCATATTCGACGGACCCATGTGTTTTTTGGGCCCATTCCAATCGACGAGGCTTGTCCACAGGCAACAATCTTTGCGTCAATAGAATCTTATACGGGAATGAATACAAATCAATGCGGATAATTCGTTGTAAAGTGGTTGGAGCAATGCCCAACTGCTGAGAACGGCGATTTTGGGATGTCCTTGGCGACGTCTCAACACTGGCCCGTACAAGAGCAATATTCTCATCCGATCGCCTTGGTCGGTTTTGATTTGGCCTCTTTGGATTAGAAAGAGCATCACCAGTCGAAAACCTTTCGTACAAACGTTTAATGGTGTTCTTAGAAGGCGCACTTTTAACATTATTTAATTTTTTATACGCACGTTGAGTTTTTACAATTGACTTCTTTTGTTGAATGTAAATTTCAACAATTTGGGAGAGCTCGCATAGCGTGTACTGTTCCATGGTAAAAATCAGCTTGGACTGACGCTTCCAACGCGGTATGTCATTAAGCGATCTGACGTCTCTGTCAAAAGATACAGGGTTGCCAGATGGGTCCATCGAATATTGACAACCCTGTATACTAAGTTGAAATAATTACGAAGGTCGTTTGAAAAGTCTGTGCAAAAATAAAAAACTACTTTATTGTTTGGGGTACAACTTTTTCTTATTTGTCGACATAGTCTCTTTTTAGGCGTATACACTTCATCCAACGCTGTTTTAATTTGTTGATCTTTACCCACTTTCTAATAGGATTTGTCCAAATCTGAAAAGCAGCCATTCGTTTCTGCAATCACCGCCTCGTTTGAATGAAATCTGTTTCCCGTCAGCCATTTCTTCGAATTGTGAAACAAATAGTAGTCTGAGGGATCCGAGAGAGCCAAGCCTAGAGAATAGTGGGGATGTGAAACGATTTAGAACCCTATTTCCATTAATTTTGCGACCACAAATGCTGAGGCATGAGCTGCTCTGCGTTGTTGTGATGAAAAAAGAAGATTACTCGACTTCCTCAACCAAACGAATGCTAAACACAAAGAAATATACCGATCAGGCTGAAACTTGGCGTGTGTTCTTCCAAGAAATGCTACTAACTAAACATAACCTCGATATGCGCCAGTAGTAGTAGTGCCATCTCTGTGACTTTGCACATATTTTTCAATCGACACTCGTATGTTTCTCTTAATGCATGTAGCAAGTTTTGTTGAATGCTGAACACTTTGCCTGTCCGTTTGGACATTCTTGACTTTGATTATCTTCAAGTCACTGCAATTTAGATCTAAATTAACTTTGAAACTTCTCTCGCTTGAGTTAGCTGATATATCGATACCAGTACATCGCTAAAAATCGTAATTTTTTTTAACTGTCAGTAAAAATATTACTGAGTAAAAATAACCTCAAAAGTATTACCGCATAATTACTTATTTGATATTTAAAGCTGTGGAACTAATCATATTCAAGGAAAATTATGTCTTCATTTTGACTTTTCCGGTTTGATAAGCAGGAACAACTTATTCCACCACCTTCAGCAAACGCTTCATATTTTCAGGCTGCTCTGAATAACATTTATCTGAGCTTAGGATGATTATTGTTAGGCGTGCTATTGCTTTTACTTAGCACTATGCGATAAGCTCCCGAACAAGATGTATTAAAAATATTATATTTTCATTGCGATTTCATATCTCTAACATCTTATTTACTTACTTTTTTATGTTTCAAGTTAACCACAAAGCGTCCTTTGCGCTCTGAGAAGGAAAAGGAACGTCGCTTGTCACGCCCTGCCAGCATTGCCACACCCACTACCGGTATGAAAGGATTCTCCGGTACTGACGCGCATTCATTGTCAGGTGCGGATAGCAGCAATCGGAACTCTGTTGGTGAGTATGAATTTTAGAATTATGGTATGACAGCAAAGTGACAGGGGATGTGTTCTGAAGAAAAAAAATATTTACATAAATTTTAAATGGAATAGAATAAAATCAATTGAATTTTGGGCAATAGACTCAAGCTTAAAATGTGACAATAAATAATTTTTTTTTAATTTAATAAATCAGAGTGTAAGAGATTTTTGCACTTAATTTCCTTTGGTTTTCTTTAATATTTTCACTCTTTGAGCGCTACTGTTAAATATTATATATACATTCTGTCAAAAAGGTACCGGGAATTGTTCAGTAAAACGCAAAATAATTGTTTAATCAACAAAATTAATTTTGTTGTCTTCAAAAAAGGCTCCATTCGAAGCAATACACATACGCCAACGATTAGTCCAGTCATCAAAACAACTTTTAAACGCGCCGGAAGAGATCTTCTTCAGCTCCTTCAGCGAATTGTTTTTAATGGCCTCAATCGACTCAAAGCGGCGAGATCCATGAGTTTTCTTTCCACAAATTGGACCGCTTCCTACGCAAATTCTCTCTCAAATGCAGCATAACTTCCAATTAATATTCCTTATTTACCGTAGAATCATTTGGAAGGAATTCCGAGTGCACAACACCATGATAAGCAAAGAAAACGAGTAGCATCACTTCCACTTTTGACCGACTTTGACGTGGTTTTTTGGGTTTCGGCTCATGTGGATAGCTCCATTCAGCCACCTATTGACTGGTTTGCATGTGAAACTCATATACTCACGTCTCATCATCTGTTATGATGCGCTGGATAAACGTTGTGTGCAAATTCACTTACTCAAGCATGTCTTCAGCCACCTTTTTCCGAAGAATTTTTTTGAAAGAAATTCAACTCTCTTGGAACGAGTCGAGCAGACACGCCCAATTGATAGTGTAAAATGTTGCGAATTGATCACGAGGTCGCTCCTTTAAACTTAAATGATGGTTTTCCAGCACCATTTCCTTGACTTTGTCGACGTTTTCATCCGTTGAAGACGTTGACGGGCGACCAGATCGGGGCTAATCTTCCACGACTTCTTGGCCCTCTGCAAAAGCCTTATACCACTCGTATACCCGTGTTTTTGATGCTATATTTGAGTTCCTCCCCATGGTGATGAGTCATTGAACACCTTCGCTGGGTCCGAGCGCACAGTGCGGCCGATTCCCGAAAAGCTGGCCAAAACTCAAAAAATTAAGTAATTGATTCAAAATTTCTTACTCGGGGGTTGTCGGGGTCGCTGATTACGAATTTGATCTTAAAATTTTGAAAATCCACCCCCTTCCACCCCTATTGGCCACCCCCTCACGTGAAATAGAGTATATTTTAGAACATAATCAAGATGCATGTAAATTTATATGTTTTCGGGATCGCTGATTACGAATTTAATCTTAAAATTTGTATAGAAACCTACGTTACTTATACAAGCAGATCCCCTCTTGAAAGTAAAGGCTTTCACTGTTTTCTCTCATTCTCTCTTCGTATTTATTTCTTGTGCACAAAAAATAGCATAAAAGCCAAGGTAGCAAGTGGTAGCAGCTGAATCTTGTTTTATTCAGTAACCACTACTTTTTTGAGTAACCTTTAATAGGTTTCAAAGCAGCATATGACGGCGTTGTATAACTATACAGTTTGAAAACTCAAATTTTATAAAAAAAATTGCAAAAAATGTATCTACGTATTGCTGCAGCTAAAAATTTTGTGTCGAGGTATTGATATGTATTAAAGATTTCTCGCATTTTACTAACCTTCCGAAGATGATTCCATTTGGTTTTGTTCAATTTACTCCATTACAAAATCTTTCAAATGTGTACAACTTTCACTATTCATCGACAGTAATACGATGCTCAAACGAAGGCCACTTTGCGACTGAAAATACAGAAGATACTTAGGGTACAGGACGTTTCTATGAACGGTTTTCACTACTCAAGGCATTACTGTAGCCAACCCAAAGACAAAAAAACTCTATCTACAAACTTTTTTTTTCGACTCTTGGCCAGCTTTTTGGGAATCGGCCGCACTGTGGAGCGGTCCTTGTTCCACTCATATTTCCTCAAGGAAGGAGTGGGCGTGGTGCAACATTTGGAGACAGTGCATGGCAAACATGTTTACAGATGGCTCGAAATTAGGCCGAAGAGTTGGTGAGGGTGTATTCTGCGAGAAGGTCTCCATCAAGTTCAAATTTAGGTTTCCTAACAACTGTGGTGTTTTCCAAGCGGAGGTAGCCGCAATTAGGGAAGCAGTGCATAAGTTGCTTACTTCTGTAATTACTGTAAATGACATAAATGTGGCAATTGGGGCAATGGGCTTGTTTTATGTGCATTCGAAATTAGTCGTGGAAGGCCCTGACTTCTCGCTCGATTGCATCCAAATACTTCGATATTAGACTCATTTGGGTTCTCGGTCACAGCGGCATAGAAGGAAACTGCTGGGCTGGTGTGCTGGTTAGACAGGGGACCCTGGAGGCAGTTTCATCGCAAAGCGAGCCTCCCGTCAACTTAGCGAGCGCCTGGCTAGTGCGCAAACGTGCAATGTCGCGAGTTAGTTTTGACCACGGGTAGATCGAGAGCACTCTAGGGAACTTCTAACGTTAACAAAGCCTCTGCTCTCGAATTTCGTAAGCATCCTTACCGTGCCAATTGGCGAGACTTTTAATTGGTTCAAGTCCTTTTTGCAGAAGCTGTCTGGGGTGATGAGGTGGAATCATCTCAGCACCTTCTCAGCTGCCCTGCTCCCGTCGGGCAAAGATTTAGACATCTGAGCTGTCACTTTTTTGCTACACCAGCAAATATTGCTTGTTTGAATATCACACAGCTGGTGAAATTCATCAATAGCTTGAAACGGGTAATACAAACGTAATTAGCCACTTTTGGTCGTCATCTTCTAAAACAAAGCCCTACTTCCTTTCGGCCAACGGATTATGTTAAAAAAGAGCAAAAAATATATGTACGTGTGTCGGTCAAATTTTATTTAAGGAGGGGTTAAAGTTTTCACCTTTTTGCACATTCTTATGGTAAGTAGGTATGGGAAACTATGCGATCCTTACAGTTTAGATGTATAATGTTCAGAAGTTCTATGGAAAAAAAATAAGTATAATTTTTGTACAGCATTTTAACCCTCTATCTACTCAATAGAAGGGTCGTTTTTGTCTCGCTAGCGGGGAGTGCCGAAAATACGCATAACAGTATTTTCTATTAACAGCATTATTTAAGCACATAGTTATATTAAGAGGTTAGGGGTAATCAGAGGCCCGAAAAAATGATGATTTTCAGTCGCTGTTTGTGTGGAGCCCGTTCCTCCAGAAGTCTCTTGTGGGGATTATCACAAGTCCTTGGAGATTCATCTAAAATCAATCGGAGAAAAGAAATTAGTTTTAGTATCCTTTTTTTCAAAATTAACAATGTATGTACATATTTTTCAGATTTTCGAGAAAAAACCTGCAAAAAAAAAATCGAAAGTTTTGAAAAAATTCTTCGATCACGCACGAGTTTTTTATGTTTTTCAAAAGCACTATAGATTTTATTGAAATCTACATAGGTATGTAGTGGTTTTTAAGTTACAGTGAACACCAGTTCGAAAACATAGTTATGAGAAAAACGCATTTAAAGTTTTTGTGGCTTATCCGGAGCGCCCGAGCGCCCTTTGTTAATTGTTGAATTACTCGAAAAATATTTGTCCGATTCACTTCAAAGTTTCACACAATATTTTTAAGATAAGACGTTTAAGGCATTAAGAAAATGCAGACAAAAAAATCCAATTTTTTGCAAATTCTGACTACCCCTAACCCCTTAAAGTAATAATAAATACATACAATTTTACATTTTCAGATACAACAGATTCCACCTCCGAGGAGGATCTTATACCACCGCCACTACCAGCCAAAACACGAGACTCAACCGATTTTAGCAGTTTCACGTACAACATTGACTGGAATCCAAATAATTTCGCTTTCACTCCAGTTAGTCCCAGCACAGTTACTACAACAACAACAACAACTACCATACAACACACTCAACACACCAGTATTACAAATAACTCGTACGAATATGTTGAGGCCAGAAATTTCATGTTAACCGAAAAACGACCACCCACGCCGCCACCCAAACCCTCACGCAATAGCAAACACATTCCATAAACGGAGGGAAATAAGTGAAAACAGTTAAGCAGAGAAGTATGAAGAAAGAGTAGAAAAGAAGTAATTAACGCTGTGAAAGTGAAGCCATATTGAAAATTGATATTGAAGTGTGCGGAGTGGATGTGTGATTGTGTGGTCATTAAGCTAAGTAAATGGTGTTAATTGGATGAAGAGCGCAAATCTACAGAAGTGCACAAAAAGTCAACGTCAGAACCGCAGAACTGAAGGAATTGGTGTGTAACCACAGCAATACGAACAAACAAGTGCCAAAAAATATAATTAGCAAACAAAAAAAAAAAAAACAACAATCAAGAAAAATGGAAAGGAGCAACACTTTTTAGCTGCCTGAAATCATGTTCAAAAAACAAAAAAAAACTAATAATAAAAATAAGGAGCACCAAAAGTAAAAGGTGTACGAGTATTGGCAAGCCTTGGCCATGTGCATTTTTTTTTTGTGTTTTTCTTAGTGTCTTTTTTTAACGAAACGAAAGCATGTAACGATGTTAGCAGCAATATTTATGTATGTAGTTTAATGCAATAGTTGATATTAGGTGTTAGACGTTAAGTGTAAGGATAAATTTCTATTGATGTATTTGTTGTTAGACGTGTATTCGTTGTAAGAAGTCAGCTGAACTGTAACTTTTAATAAAGTAAACTCGCTTACGCACATACAACGGTTGCAACTAATTATTTATTTAAGAATAACTATTTGTCTTCCTAACTTAAGTGCACGCATACATGTGCAGTACTGTGTATGTGGTATACATACACATATACATATACATATATGTCATACGTTTAAGTTATTGTTTTAATTAGCTTAATTTCACGCCAAATCAGGCACTTCATTGCGAACTGAGTGTCACACAACTGAATTGATATTCATTTTGCCGTATACGAAGATATGTATGTATGTGCAGGCGTGCATATGTATTTACATGTATAGTAACTAAATAATATTTACTATATTTATAGTAAGACGACCACGACCTCCACGAGTCAATTCATGGTTTCAAAAAAAAAAAAAATAATAATAATAATAAAATAAAAAAGGAAGCCACTTAATCTGAAATTATCGCAATATATAAATTCAGTATTCGTGTGGAACGAAAAAAATAGTTAACTGTAATTTTTAAATGAAAAAGGAAGAAAAGCGGAGTTGAAAAAGAGTTCAATTTTTAATAAAGAAAGATAAATACAGTAAAATAAACTTGTTAACACGCCAAGTAAATGTAAAAAAACGAAAATACCTGCACTTTTGTATGTAAAAACACAGATTGATTTGTTATTTCTTATGAGAGAAGTGCCACAGATTTATTAGAATTTTGCATTAAAAATCAACAGTTACACTATTTATACGAGCGCATATATTTACACCTATTTTTAAATTTTATAAAAATTAAAGCATTTTACAACCAAAAATGCAACGAAAACGAACGTCACTACTCGTACTAGAAAGTGAAAGTGCACGCACAATTGCAAACCTACAAATTTTCAATTAATGCTTAAAGCTTATTGCTTTGTTTTATGACATTTTTCGTTTTTATACAAATACATACATAGCAAAATATGTACCAACTAGTGGAAGTAAGCTTTTATTACATAAGAATTATATTTATACGATTCAAACTTTGTACGTTTTTATGACATTGTGTTGTTTTACACACACACACACACATATAAATACATATATGATAGCATAAAATTTACAATTTTTATAAAGAAATGTCAACATCAAGCTGCCTCAAGCCTCAAGCGCTGGTGGCGTTGTTAAATTTTTTTTTTTGTTTAAGTAAATGATAATTTTTATTTTGCCCCGAACTGCAAATGATTCGTTCATTCGTTGCCTTATCTACGTACACACACACTTGCATATATGTATCTATGTATTTTTAATTTGTCTTAATTATTCGCTATTAAATATTTTATACATATGTAATCATTCGCACTCCACTCAAATGTATTGAGATGAAGAGTTACCATTTAGTTTCGTTTAACTGTCAATTTTTTATAACGGCAACTGAAGTATACTTATTGGAAATTTCCATAAGCCTTAATCTTTGTTTAATGTACATTTTTTTAATTTATATGTTCACCAAAGATTTATTAAGTTCAAATAAAACGCAATACAAATGCAATAAAAAAAACAGCACGCAATTGAAAATTATTTTTAACGAAAATATGTAAGGCGCAAGGTAAGTGGCCGGTTGCGCATGGGAAAAGGTGGGTAGTGTCACGCGTTCCACGACCGAAACGACCCGTTAATGAACGAACTCTCACTCCACTCCACTCACTGGACAAACGCACGTGCTGTAATATCCGTTTTCTATCAGGTGTTTTTTTACGATTTTTAATGAGCTGTGCCTAGGGAACTAATTCTTTCGACAAAAACATTCACAGCGAATTTTAATTATTTTTTATGACATCTCAAGCGAATTCGAATTCAGGTTCTTATTATGAGCAACATTCGATCTTCGAATGTAGTCGAAAGTGCTGATCGAACGAATTTTGATTTGGTATTATTGTGCTCATTCGCTGAAGAATAAGAATATTGTGAATTTCGATCGCTCGACGCATTTACAATAGATAAGCTGATACAGCAAATCAAAATAGAAGAAAAAGCGATTGTATTGAAATTCTTTGTTAACAACATTTTTTAAAGTAAAAAAGAGGTGGTCTGTAAAGTCGGTTTACTGACGATAGTTTAACGTGACAACGTCATAAGAAAATACTGATGTAATGATTACAATTTTTAAAACAAAATTTTAATTTTATTTGTTTGATAGATATTTTGTATGGATACAGAGGAGGAGGTAAATGGAATTGCAATGGAATAGGTCAAGTTACATTTACACAAACGTGAAGAATTACGAAACATTTATCAAATTCATGAAAGATATGTTCAATTTCGATTGTGCATCAGACGTTAACAAGTCAACCACACTAAGAGGCAACATCATCGATTTGCCTTTTTCAAGACACATTACACTCGAAACACCCTCTTTCATTTCCTACTTTTCCTATCATCGTCCTATTCTCAACAGAGAAATGGTTCATTACCATGCACACAGCAAGAAGGCATATGCAAATACAAATATGTGAATTTATATACCTACATATGCGTATATATATGCTAACTCAAGTAGGAGAGAGCCAGATGTCGAACGTTACCGAATACGGGGGCCGATTGTGCTCTTTGTCGCTCGTTCCGCGCTTTCGCTTGCAGTTCAAGCAAGGTAACGACGTATGAGCAAGATAACGACGATTGAGCAAGATAACGACACATTTTTACGTGCGTGCAGCCGGCTAAGTCGAATTATAAGACGTTATCACGTCAAATTTTTTGTGAAAATGAGTACAACGGGAAGTAATAGATGTCCTGGAAAATTATATTTGCCAAAGATGGATACAATTTAGTAGTACAGAGGCTGATCTGCAACAAACTAAAGCATATTTTTATAGCAAATACCGGATTCCAGGAATAATTGGCTGTGTTGATGGCACGCATATTAAAATTGTCGGTCCCAGGAAAGAAGTTCAGCATTTGTATTACAACAGGAAGGGATTCTACAGTATTAATGCTAGGATTGTGTGTAAACATTTGCATTTATGTGAATATGAGTCATAAATTCTAAATGCGAACAATGTAAATTTTAGGTTTGTGATTATACAATGAAAATAACGTATGTAAATGTGAAAAACCCAGGAGCTACTCATGATTCTATGGCTTTCAAGATGTCACCATTGAAAGCGCATTTAGAAGAGCAACATCTCAATGGCCGTCGCTATACTTGGCTCCTCGGTATGTAATAAACACCAATTGAAATTCCGTTTGTAATAATTTGTCTCAGGTGATGCTGGAGAATACGCTCTAAAACCATATTTAATGATGCCGTTCAGAAACTCTGAGGAAGGGTCTCCACAAAGTACATACAACAAACAACATGCTAAAGCGAGAAGTATCATTGAGAGAAAAATTGGACTCTTGAAAAACCGATTTAGATGTTTGTTGCAGGCAAGAGCTTTCCACTATTCTCCAAAAAAAAAAAAAAACACAAATTATTAATGTGTGTGTAGCTTTGCACAACATTTGCCTGCTTTACAATGTTCAACTTCCGGATGAAAAGTTATCCGATGAGACCCTCAACGATGATGCTGGAGATATTGAAGTGGAGTCAAATAACGGAGAAGCAGAAAACATAAGAAATGAAATTCTTAGAATATTATAGAAAAAACTAAAAGTGTTAAATAAAAACCTTTAAGCCATAGTTTCTATTTTATTTTTGTTATAAATTTTCTTTATTTAAATATTCGTCATTCGTCAGCCCATACCTGCCAAGGGACAATAAAAATGTATTTCTACAAACATCACAAAAAAAAAACAATAACATTAACCTTAATCCATTTTGCTGCAGTTCTAACTGGTGCTCCCAAGCAATTCAGCTCCGTTGTAAACTTCTCCCATTTTTTTGCTGCTTGAACTTTTGTGCAAATCCCTTTTTCGAATTGTGGATTCTCTTCCATTAATGGAACCAGCCTTTCTAATTGCTGTTTGGTTCTCACGACTGCATAAAATTAACAAAATTAGTGTATGCTTATTATTTGGTTACTATAAAACAATAAATAATCGCAAACAACTTACATTTTAACCAATTTTCCCACAATACGCTACACAATCGAAAGCAAAATTGCATTCGACTCTAAATTCGGTATTCAACGAAAATTTCGACAGGGCTGCACCGCTCATAATACCAAATTGACATTCGATTTTCGATCTTCGACAACCAACGAATATCGAAGATCGAATCTAACTCATAATAGGGGCCATTAGCTTTATGTTGATCGAAGTGGCAACTGATTCGATGCCAAGGTCGCTTTCGATATCGGTGTTGCGGATGTACTAATGTGCATTAACAGCGCATCGTAGTACCTTATTTTGGAACCTTTGTATGGATTTTGCATTTGTTGAGCTTGAGCAGTCCCATAGCTAGCTCTTTAACGTGAGCATTCCATCTAAGCTTGGTATCTAGTGTCATACCTAAGGTATTGAGTCTCCTCTGTGTGAAGTCTAAATGAACCGATTTTGTTTCATTTAGTTTTATACGCTATTTAGTGGTCCACTCGGAGATTTTATTTAAATAAATTTGAAGTTTTTCGATTGAGTCAATTTGAGTTTCTCCTACAGAGAAGATGGCTGTGTCGCCAGCAAAGGTTGCTGTGGAGCAATTTGTGCCATTAGGCAAATCACATGTGAAAAGGATATAGAAAATGGGCTCCAGCACGCTGTCCTGTGAGGCACCAGCTTTTATTTCCTTAAGTGCAGAATATGTGCCTTCGTATTTTATTCGGAAAATACGATTCGATAGGTACGATTTTATAATATTTAAAATATTGTGTTGGTATAAGCGCACTTATTTTGTGGAGGAGCCCACCGTGGCAAACTTCGTCAAAGGCTTTAGACACATCCAGAAAGGCAGCAGAGCACACCTTTTTTTCCTCAAAGGCGTTTTCAATGATGAATATAATATCCGACATATGTCTTCCGCAGCTACGAGTTACATGGTCCATCCGTTCAGTCCGATTTTTGACTACTTTTTCCAATAACTACTTGACTTGACTACTTTTGCCAATCGGCAAAAATGCAACGCAAACGATGGTCAACCCGTTTCAGTTCTTGCACGAGCAGTATTTTATTGTACATAAAAAGACTTGTTTTGTACAGTTGTGTTGTAAGAGAGAAGAGTTGGAAGCTCAAGTCGTTAGCTATAATAAAAATGTGTTAAATTTACGTCCAAAGTCGAAAAAGTCTGGCCAGACGGGCTCCGGGTGCCGATTGGAGGGTTAAACCTTCCAAAAATAAAAATTATATCACTGCGCGATACTTGATTTTTTCCATTGTAGAAAATACTGTTGCACGTCGATACAAAATGGTTTGTAAGCAAAGAATGAATTGACAGATTGAAATGAAGACTGAAGATTCACATGAAGAGTGTCACAATATAGCACAGATTGGCTAGTACGAGTGGCAGCAACGCCATTTCTTATCGAACCACCGAAAAATTTATTGAGCAACCAGTATTAATCCTTTGACACAATTAGATCCTGATCGTGGATAAACCTGTACGCTCGAAATGAAGTGTGGAGATGTGACATTGAACACTGACACTTGTGAATGGCGCACGCTTTGTGGGGAGAGTAAGTGAAGAGTATTGTTGAAGCATTTACGTTTAGTTTTTGTGTTCCCAATTTCAGTGCACGGACTGAATATTTTCGTGGCAGACTTTAACCAATTAACCAAATTGTAAAGCCATTGAGACAACAGAGAGCAAACATAGACCGCTCCTACCATGGCTCTCATTCAGCTGAGCAAACACATTTCTCGTAGACGCTCCGAGTGAGAGGAAGCCTTTCCCTACGTGCCTCTACAAGCCTTTCTCTACTTTCCAAGAAAGCTTTCACTTTGGTCTTTTAATGCCGTGTCTTCTCTACCTTCTCAAGAAGTTGACAGAATGTTTAGCAATGCCGGGGTAGTTACCAGTCGTAGACACACCAAATTTAAGGCAACAATAGTCGACAAGTCGATTTTTTACAAAAAATACTGATTTTTAAATACAGTACATCTCAAAGCAGAAATGAGTAGTATGCATTAAATGCCTTAATATGTTGATTTAAATTTGGTCGATAGTATCGAGCTGTCGATGGAGGATGCGAATACTATCGGTAAATATTGATAGTCAACCCTATCGGTTGTTTCTCCCACGTGTACTCGCCACCTGGTTTCAAGATGCATCATTTTTTTGTAACAGTATACTAAAAGGTCAGGATTTAGCTATGCTTCTCCCGACTTCCAAAAAATAACTTTTATGTTAAGGAAAAGTGCTTAAATCTAACGACCCTTTTAAACAGCGTACAACTAACGCTTTCAAATTGAAATACTTAAACTGAATGCTTCACAAAGTGATGGAGAAGTGACGATTAAAGAATCACTGTGAAGGCAGTGTTGAACGAAAAAACAGTATATGCGAGCTTAACCGAAGTAGTTGAAAAGGAAGAGCAGAGGGACCAAAACAAAGTTAGGTAGGGTAGTAACAATATGAGAAAAATATTCGCAGCTATACAGTTTTTATTTCTTAGTGAGATAACGGGATCATAAAGTTTGCCTGTCGACGAGTTGCTGTTTAGCTACTAAACAAAACAAAAAGTGCAGCTGCATAATAACAGAGAAAATAATAAATATAAATTATTTTTATTTCAATTTTCTTAGCAAGTTTCAATTTTCTTTTTTGTCTTATGCAAACATAAATATAAACATTTTTGAAACATATTTTTAGGCGCAGCCAGAGCTTTAACTTATACATCCGCAAGAGAAATCATTTATTAAGTTCTGTTGCCGATGTTGAATGTGAACCACACCTAAATGTAAAGTTTTTTTCTGCATTTCATTTAAAATTTTTTAATTTCAGACTAACTCAATTTGAACTATGGGAAGATAGAAAATCGAGCAATGCGGAAACGAGCATCCAATTTTCGAAGAAAATCATCTTCAGTGATGAGGCACATTTTCACCTCAGTGGATTCGTTAATAAGCAGAATTGCCGCATTTGGGCGAATGATAATCCAAGAGTGATTGCCGAAAAACCAATGCACCCACAAAGAGTGACTGTTTGGTGCGGTTTACGGGCCGGCGGCATCATTGGGACGTATTTTTTCCAAAATGAGGCCGGTCAGGCAGTTACTGCGAAGTTACCAAATTGGAAGATATGGATGTGGACAATATGTGGTTTCAACAGGACGGTGCCACTTGTCACACAGCTAACGAAACAATGGCTTTTTTGCGCGAAAAATTTGATGGCCGAATAATCTCACGTCGCGGCGATGTCAATTGGCCGCCAAGATCATGTGATTTGACACCGTTGGACTTCTTTCTTTGGGATTATTTGAAAGAAAAGATGTACGTCGATAAGCCGGCAACAATTCAAGAGCTAAAGGATGAGGTGATTCAGCTTATTAACGGCATAGAACCTCAATTATGCCTCATCGTCATCGAAAATTTGGACCATTGGATGGAGGTGTGCCGCCGAGGCCGCGATGGCCATTTGGCCGATATCTTGTTCTATACGTAATTGAGCCATACCAATATTATCATAATAAAGAGAAATAACAATAATTTCTTAAAAAAATTGTATTTTGTTCAAAATCAACACCGGCGCTTGAAACTTCACCACCCTTTAGAATGTTTGTGCAGAAAATTACCTTTTCACTTATTTTTAGCATAATAAAATATTTTCTATGTTAAACCAAAATAAGTACTCCGATTATTTGGAAGCAACAAATTCTAAAACGGCAAGCCAGAAACGTTAAAACTGGAGATCAATTTCTTTGTGAAAAATAATTTATGCAAGATTATCCAGATGAAAATGGAATTTTGAGAGTAAATTCCCAGTGACGTAATTGCAGATGATATGTGTGAGAAAACTAGTAGCAGAGTGCTCAGATTTGGTAAGCATATTTGAAAAGTTAGATTAGGTTAATCTAAAGAGGAAATATAATACGCAAGAGATATGAAGAAGGCGACTATTTTTGTAAGCAAATAAAATTTGAATAAAACTCCACAATCATATTGGCTCAATAGGGGATTCCGGTAAATTTTGCAGCTCTGGCAGTCAACTGTTGTCACGTAACCTCAAATGTAAACAAGGACCAGTTGGTTGCGTTAACTTTAGTGTGACAGAAACAATTGATATTTATGAGACTCAACAATACTCTTAACTACCTAAAAACTAAATAGTGGCTCGTTGTGGGTGCACATTTTCTTCTTGAATGCAAATGTGCCTTATTGCTCAATGAGATTTTCTTTGTATTTTTAAAATATTTTAAGTAAATGTATTTTTACTTATACTTATTTTACGCGGATGGTAATGCTTGCCCATACAAATCAAAATAAGGGAGTAACTTTGGCTTTCACGTCATAGGGGATATGACAGATAGAGATTCAAATGAAATGTGAAAAGTGAGGTTAGTTGTATACAATAAGATTTCCAGCCAGTCGTTTTTCAGACCGATTGGCCGATCTTTTCCGTAAACAAACCGCTGTTACATCCCCTGTTTAGTCAGCAAATTAGTTGATACCCTCAAAATCGCTGAGAGCCTCAACGATTTGATGTGGATGGCCACATTTTTTGTAATTTCTCCACCTTGTTTATTATATATATTAAAGCGCCGGGATGCAGAAACTAATCCCGACTTCCAAAAATTGATAACCATTATTTCAGTAGTGTACGTATATATAAATCTAAATCACCTAAAACCTAAAAATCTTAGCCTAATGATCCTTTTAGAAAGGGCAAACAACTCTTTCAAATTCAAGTACTTAAACCGAGTGCTTCATGAAGTGATTGAGAACTGATGGTCAAAGGATCGGTAGACATTTAGTGACGAACGAAAAAGAGCATTCTATGCGAGCTTCACCGAAGTAGTGGAAAAGAAATGGCAGAAAGATAAAAACAAAGTTAGAGAGGATAGCAAAAATATAAGAAAATTATTCGCAGCTATACAGATTTTAGTTTCCTAGTGCCAAAAGAGGTTAATCAAAACATAAATGGTAGACGAGTTTTCAATGTATAGTTAGCGGAGAACTAATAAAGTTTGTCCGAAGAAGAGATGCCGGTTAGCTGCTAACCAACACAAAAAGTGACAACTAACAGCAGAGAAAATATTTATTTTCATTTTAGTTTACTTGGCTAGTTTAATTGTTTGTTAGTTTAGTAAACATTTATATATTCATTTTTTAAACATGCTTTCAGGCGTAATCAGAGCCTTATACGGCTGTCACAATGGGTCCTTTCTGTCCGTCGAGGCAACGCATTTGACTGACGTGACGTGTAAAACGTACCATGGTGCCACAATGAAAGTATTGCCGCATATAAGCAAAATACCATATTTCGTGGTGTATAAACTGGTTTTCGTTGGTTATAAAATATATTATAAAATTAATGCTTATTGAGACGAAAGAAAGTTAAGGGGTTAGGCGTAGTCAGAATTTTCAAAATATTTGATTTTTTTTAACATTTTCTTAAAGTATAATATCTTAAAAATATTGTGTGAGAATTTGAAGTGAATCCGACAAATACTTTTCGAGTTGTTTAACAATTAACAAAGGGTGCTCGGGAGCTCCGGATAAGCCACAAAAACATTAAATGCGGTTTTCTCAAAACTATGTTTTTTGAACTGGTGATCACTGTAACTGAAAACCCGCTTGGTAGATTTCAATAAAATGTACACTGCTTTTGAAAAACATAAAAAACTCGTGCTTGATCGAGGGATTTTTTTTTTCAAAAATTTCGATTTTTTTTGATTCATTGATTTTTGATTGATTGATCACTGTAACCTAAAACCCGCTTGGTAGATTTCAATAAAATGTACACTGCTTTTGAAAAACATAAAAAAATCGTGCCTGATCGAAGGATTTCTTTTTTCAAAAATTTCGATTTTTTTTAACAATTAATTGTCGATTTTTTTCTCGAAAACCTGGAAAATATTTCCTGAGGCCGCCATATTGTTAATTAGAAAAAAGCTTCGATCAGATACAAGATGATATATATATATATATATATAATTGGCGCATACACCCTTTTTGGGTGTTTGGCCGAGCCCCTCCTGCTATTTGTGGTGGGCGTTTTGATGTTGTTCCACAAATGGAGGGACCTACAGTTTCAAGCCGACTCCGAACGACAGATATTTTTTATGAGGAGCTTTTTCATGGCAGAAATACACTCGGAGGTTCGCCATTGCCTGCCGAGGGGCGACCGCTATTAAAAAATTGTTTTTCTTAATTTGGTGTTTCAGCGAGATTCGAACCTACGTTCTCTTTGTGAATTCCGAATGGTAGCCACACACCAGCCCATTCGGCTACGGCGGCCACCCAGGCACAAGATTTTCTATTAATAAAAGTAATTTCTCTTGTCCGATTGATTTTAGATGAATCTCCAAGGGCTTGTGATGATCACCGCAAGGGACTTCTGCAGAAACGGGCTCCACACAAACAGCGATAACTTTTACAATTATTATTTTTTTTTGCTAAAGTTTTTGTTGTGTTTTTATTTTTCTAAAATAAAGCAATTGACTAGCAAACAAAAAATTATTGAAAGTCATAATTTTTTCTGGCCTCTGACTACCCCTAATCCTCTCATAGAATTTATGGTAGTCGTAGACGATAGGTGCGATCATAGTTTCGGGATCAGGAGCACATTCATTTTGCAGGACAACTTGGTTAAACCTAGCCTTTTCTCTACTCTTTCAATCCATTTTTTTTTTCTGCATTTAATTCGATATAATAAAAACCACAAAATTAACACAATACAAAATTGTTCTTCGTTAAACAGTTGTCGTTTTCGCCGCACTTGGCGTACGGTAAAAGTGGAAAGTTGCCAAGTTTTTTGCATTCCGGCATGGCCTATGGCACGTCAAAATTCGTTGCCGTAACGGAGGGAACGGACCCATTGTGACGGGCCTATTAACTATACATCAGAGGTCGTTGATTCTGTAACAAACTGCAATAAAAAAATGGGAAAATTGAAGTACTTCATACCACTTCAAGCACTGATTCCTAGTTTACTTCAAAATAAATTAAATTGACGCCAAAAACCATATCCACTATTCTCAGTTAAAAAATATTTATAATTTACCATATAGATAATGCACTATACTGAAGTACTGAATTATATATTTAAATAGATAATTGATATTAATTTTCTATTGGAGTTGATATCCAGCTTTGCGCTCATCTTTTCGGCGCTCTTCCCGGATGTCGTCTTCCCACAGGAATTTCGTCGCGTGCAATCTTAATTAATCAGTTGTTTGCGGCTTTTGGAACATGCACGTTTCATGCGTTCCATTCTTCTTGATCTAAAAAATTTGAAAATGTCGTCAGTGTTCGTCTGGATTCGAGTATCATGGTTTCTACAGCAATCGCATCTCGTTTTTACTGCTATCATCCTTAATGTGTGTGTTTGTGTAGAGCGCAATAATTGCGCACAAAAGGCACTGCATTTAGAACTACAATTTTTTTTTTCAATAATTTTACTCATACATATTTCCAAGTATGCCCACTATAGCATAAGAAAATTGCCAGCATAGCCGCCGTTTATAATGCTTCGTTGGTGTCAGACCAATCACTGATTTTAAGATAACCACTGATAAGACTAAATATGTTGTGGCAAAAAAGGAAGGGTTTTCTTCATCGCATCGTGACGGGTGATGAAAATGGATTCATTACAGCGTCGCCTCGGCCGAATATTCACGCTGCGAAGGTTATGTTATGCTTTTGGTGGGACCAAGTTGGTGCCATTTATTATGAACTGTTAAAACCAAGCGAAACCATCACTGGGGATCGGTATCGACTTCAAATGATGCCAATGAGCCGAGCACTGCGCGAGAAGCGGTCGCAATACGCGGAGAGGCATGAAAAAGTGATTCTATAGCATGACAACGCTCGGTCTCACGTTGCCAAACCCGTTGAAACCTACCTGGAAACACTGAAATGGGAAATCCTACCCCACCCGTCATATTCTCCAGATATTGCGCCATCCGATATTGCGATTATCACCTGTCCCGATCGGTGGCACATGGTCTAGCTGACCAGCAGTTCCATTCATATGAAGACATCAAAAAATGGCTTGATCCGTGGATAGCCTCAAAAGCTTAACAGTTTTACCGCGACGGTACCAGAGTATGGGAAAAAGTAGTAGCCAGTGATGGGCAATACTATCAATGATTCACTTGCAACCACTTTTTTCAGAATAAAGTTCTATTATATTATACATGTATATGTATTTTCATCAAAAAAACTGCGAGAACTTAGTTGCGCACCTAATAACTTCGAACGCGCTAACTCATTAAAAATATGGCGGCTTTAAAAACATTTTTATGACGCCAGCCTTGCTTATTTTGGACTTCACCTGCCATCACCCATTCAACGGAATTTAATTTCTACCACTATGGCATCTATGTCCAAATTTAATACGATTCAGGTTAAATTCAATGCATACGCGTATATGCGCATTAGATGTGTACATATATATTAATGCGAACAATTTTTTTGGTTTTTCAAAGTAAATTTCCACATTTTAGAAGCGCTGTTCTGGCGTCAAACGATTCATGATGACTTGCCAAACGTTACTGTATAGAAATGCCAGCATAAGCATTCCCAATACATGCACGGGGAGTGCTCAAAGTCATGTTTTTAAGTAATCAAAAAATTTCGTTAGATATACACAAGTCCAACAAGTTAAAGTTATAATCCAAGCAAAACGATTTAAACATATTTTTTCAATCGAGGTGAATATTTATTAGGTATTACAATAGCATAGCATCACAACAGATTTCAAAAGAAGTGACATTAAGAATTTTGATTTTTCAACAAGAAGTAAGATTACAAATTAGAATGTAAAAAACTGCCCAAGCAAGCAGAGTGTCAATAAAATTTGATCTTGAAATAACAAAAGGCACAAAAAACGCTAGACATTTTGCCAAAAAAGAGGGAAAATTAAAATACATTGGTACTTAGAAAATAATAAATTTTTTCACAGGCCGTGAAATATAAACCTAAAAAAATGTTGAATTAATATTTTTAAAATTCTGTGTTCTCACTTAATGAGAATTTCAGTTTATATATTGTAAGTTTCGATGGCTTATTCGTTCGTTGTATTCGTATACGATAAATATAAAAAGGCGCAAATAAAATGAGCAAAAGGCACAAATCCAAAAAATTTATATCTAGAAATCGTAGTCTTATCAAAAAGTGCATACATACATATCTATAAGCTTATAAAATGTGTGTGAAAATTGTTGTTGCAAAAATGGTCAATAGATAAAAAATATATGTAAGTGTCTAATACTACTACAAATACAAATATACGTAAATGCGATGCAGAGTCGCATTCGCTTGGCAGCCCATCAAAATTGCATATTAATGCAGATTTTCGAATTACGATTCTGTTTCTGGCTTATCTCTAAGACTTGGAACATTTCCTGAAGTGCTTCATTTGTACGCGTTTTGCGGCGATTGCGACGCAAGGTGACACGTCCGGATTTGAATTCCTTCACTAGAGCGTCAAGACCTGGGTGTAGAGAGAAATTTTGAAAAGAATTTATTAAATGGGAAAACATAAATTTCAAAGGTGCACAATTCCTATATACAGCAGATGCAAATATTATATACTTATATTATATATAAATACATGTGAACGCGACTATTAAGTAATATTTAGTATTTAGGTTATTTACACAAAAAAAGGAAATTAATCACATAATGAAATATCTTTGATGGCATGATCACAATTCTACGAGTAGCAAAATATTATTTACATATGTACCTGCATATAGCGCCCTTCAATTGAGCAGACTATGCAGCCTAGTAAGCCTATGTACATACAAAGTGGCGGAAAGTTAATCATCCGATTTTGGTTTTGAATTTCCTTTTTTTACTAAATAAAAATTCATATTCATGGCTGCATATTCTACTTGTTAAACGCAATACCGATTTAAAGCATACGGATTCGTTAGTAGCATTTTTTTCTTTAAAAATAAGTGGATATCAAAGAATTTTTTTTTTTAAATAAGTAGACATCAAAGAGTTTTTTTTTTGCACGACGTTCAAACGCTTGAATGTTTGCTCTTTGTGTAAAGTTCAGCTAAAATCCACAAAATGCATCGCGTTCTATGGAAGCTACGCAATGAGCATGTGTAGCGACTGATTATTGAGAATGTGAAGCTGAAGAGTGGAAGCAGCGGATATTAAATTATGACAGATATGAAGTTTTATTTAATAGAAATTAAAATAGCACGAAAAGCAGTAAAATCTGTAACTTTCAACACAAGGCGTTGCTATGAAAAATAGCTAATAAGTTTCAAATATGATTCACGTACGACACCATTTGCAAAAAGCATAGAACTTCCGATAGGGTGATTCATTTTGCGCCACTTGCATATGATATATGTAACACAAGTAATTTTATAGAAATGGGTATGTAATAATTCTAAGCATACGCAATGAAATGATTTTTGGTTTTTTGTTTTCCAAGGGAGAAAAATGGTATGTAATTTCACTAAAAGGGAGCGAAGGGTTAATACCTGCATTTCTGTCCAGCGCCGGGTTGATGCCACAATTTTTTTAAGGTGGATCAATCTACTTGAGATGAAAGAGCACACAAAATCATAGATCTTTAAAATTTAGGTATGAAATCTGTTCAGCAATTTTATGCTTTTTCACGCCCCTCTTTTTAATTCATCGTCGCCGTCCCTGTACTTCCAATTGTCGTTATCTGAGACAATAACGCGACACTTTCCACGTCTGGCTATGAAGCGCTCGAGTGTCGCGATGAATGCAACGGTCGACAGGTCAGGATCAATCTCTAAGTGCACAGCTTTTGTAGTAAAGCAGACCTCTAATTTTTTGAGTTACTAATAAGGGCCCACTAAAGATGCCGCCTATAGAGCCACGCTGCGATCGGGCGCACCGCGAGCCATGTGGGATCGCTACAGAGAGCTGAAGAAGGAAGAGAGACGTATTATCCGACAGAAGAAACGAGAGGCCGAAATACGTGAGTGCGAGGAGCTTGAGATGCTGGCCAATAGGAACAACGCCCGAAAATTTTACCAAAAAGTTCGGCGGCTTACAGAAGGTTTTAAGACCGGGGCGTTGTCCTGTAAGAACAAAGACGGCGATCTTGTGACTGACGTACAGAGCAATCTTAAATTATGGAGGGAACACTTCTCGAACCTGTTAAACGGTGACAGCTGCGCATGTCATAGAGAATGTGAAGATCCCGATACCCCAATCGTTGACGACGGAATTGTCGTTCCGTTACCCGACCATGACGAGGTGAGAATAGCAATAGCACGGCTAAAGAACAACAAAGCCGCGGGCGCCGACGGACTGCTGGCTGAGCTATTCAAACATGGCGGCGAGGAGCTGGTAAGGTGCATGCATCAGCTCCTATGCAGAATATGGTCGGATGAAAGCATGCCTGCCGATTGGAATTTAAGTGTGCTCTGCCCAATCCATAAGAAGGGCGATCCTGCAATTTGTGCCAATTACCGCGGGATTAGTCTTCTAAATATCGCCTATAAGGTTCTAGCGAGCGTATTGTGTGAAAGGCTGAAGCCCACCGTCAACCAACTGATTGGACCTTATCAGTGTGGCTTCAGACCTGGAAAGTCTACCATCGACCAAATATTCACAATACGCCAAATCTTGGAAAAGACCCATGAAAGGAGAATCGACACACACCATCTTTTCGTCGACTTCAAAGCTGCATTCGACAGTACGGAAAGGAGTTACCTGTATGCCGCTATGTCTGAATTTGGTATCCCCACAAAACTAATACGGCTATGTAAGATGACGTTGCTCAACACCAGCAGCGCCGTCAGAATTGGGAAGGACCTCTCCGAGTCGTTTGATACCAAACGAGGTTTTAGACAGGGTGACTCGCTGTCGTGTGACTTCTTTAACCTGATGTTGGAGAGCATCGTACGAGCCGCAGAACTTAATCGCTCAGGCACAATCTTTTATAAGAGCGTACAATTGCTGGCGTATGCCGATGTTATTGACATCATCGGCCTTAACAACCGCGCTGTTAGTTCTGCCTTCTCCAAACTGGATAAAGAGGCAAAGCGAATGGGTTTGGTGGTGAACGAGGACAAAACGAAGTACCTCCTGTCTTCAAACAAACAGTCGGCGCACTCGCGTATCGGCACCCACGTCACTGTTGACAGTTATAATTTTGAGGTTGTAAAAGACTTCGTGTATTTAGGAACCAGCATTCACACCGATAACAATGTCAGCCTTGAAATCCAACGTAGAATCTCTCTTGCCAACAAGTGCTACTTTGGACTAAGTAGGCAATTGAGCAGTAAAGTCCTCTCTCGACGAACGAAACTAACACTCTACAAGACTCTCATCATGCCCGTCCTAACGTATGGCACAGAAGCTTGGACGATGACAACATCCGATGAAGCGACGCTTGGAGTGTTCGAGAGAAAGATTCTGCGTAAGATTTTTGGACCTTTGCACGTTGGCAACGGCGAATATCGCAGACGATGGAACGATGAGCTGTATGAGCTTTACGACGACACAGACATAGCGCAGCGAATAAAGATCCAGAGGCTTCGTTGGCTGGGTCATGTCGTCCGAATGGATACAAACGCTCCGGCTTTGAAAGTATTCGATGCGGTACCAGCTGGTGGTAGCAGAGGAAGAGGAAGGCCTCCTCTGCGTTGGAAAGATCAGGTGGAGAAGGACTTGGCTTCACTTGGTGTGTCCAATTGGCGCCGGTTAGCACGAGAAAGAAACGACTGGCGCGCTTTGTTAATCTCGGCCAAAATCGCGTAAGCGGTTATCGCGCCAATTAAGAAGAAGAATAAGGGACCACAGTAGTCAACATCTGTAGTTTCAAACGGATGCGACGGGGTAAATTTGATAGCTGTAATGACAATTGGAAGTACAGGGGCGGCGACGATGAATTATAAAGAGGGGCGCGAACAATGCTAATAACTTTTTTATAACAGATTAACCCACTATTTATCACGCCAGTCCATAGCTTCGTGCATATTTTACCCATAATTTCACTTTTGTACGATTTTTGCATACAAAAAATATTCGCGGAATATAACGGAACTATTTATATTTTCTTTGATATATTGTGCATTCAACAAGTGATTTTAATCGCGGATAGAAGCACGTGTTGTTAAAAAATAAAATGGAATCTTCGAACGCGTATAAGAGGCGTATTTTGTATTTTTTTATAAAAGTGGTAAAAATGCAACAGCTGCTGCTGCAGAAATAAACACTGTTCACGGGGAGGATACCGTGAGTGTAAGGACTGCGTAAAAGTGGTTTTCAAAATTCCGAAGTGGTAACTGCGACGTAGAGCATGCCCCGCGCGCCTGCCGTCCTGAAGTCTTTAACTCCGACGCCTTGCTCGAACTCGTGGAAGCTGAGCCAAATTTGACAGTCGATATGATAGCTCAGTGGTTAAATTCATCGCATGGAACAGTTCACAGGCACCTGGTTTAGTTGGGAAAGGTTTCAAAGCTGGGAAAATGGGTTCTGCATAGACTTTCCGTCGCCAAACTTCAGCAGAGAGTGAATGTGTGTTCTCAGCTGCTGCAACGACTTGAAAATGAAAATGTGTTTAACCGTATCGTTACTGGTGATGAAAAATGGGTACTTTACAATAATCCTGTTCGCAAACGCCAATGGTTAGATAAAGATAAAACACCAGAACCGACGCCTAGAGATGGCCTTCACCCCAGAAGATTATCCTGTCTATTTGGTGGAATATGGCCGGTATTGTTTATTATGAACTTCTGGAACCAAACCAGACGATAACTGCTGATTATTATTCCCATCAGCTATTAAACCTAAATGCGGCACTTAAAAAAACCGACCGTCTTTAGTGAATCGACGCAAAGTTTTGTTTCGCCACCACAGCGCAAGACCTCATACCGCAAGGCAAACATTAGGCAAGCTGAACGAGCTCGGATGGGAGCTAATGCCGCATCCACCATACTCTCCGGATATTGCACCTTGTGATTATCACCTTTTCCGTGGACTTCAATCACACATGAGTAACAAGAACTACTCAATCTCTTTTTTATAACATAGTAACCCACTATCTACTTTACACATAGGTATTTTTGGCCCATTCAGGCAAAGCAAAAAACAAAAAGTACATAAAAAACCTGAATAACGTCACAAAATTTGGAATAAAGTTTTTTCTACGAAATTTCGGCACATATGCCCGCATAAATATATCGATAATTAATTTAAGGGTTAATAACTTTCGAGTCTATTTGTCTAGCAGAGTTCATTCCCTTTGTGTAAAATTATATATTTATACCACGAAAAATTTAAGAATTTGGGCATTATCAAATAGTGGGCGTATTTTCAGAAATCAGTCGACGTTATTTTCTAAATTTATATTGTAAATATGTGTTTACAATAATAGCAGTGCGACATATTGCAAAATTTTAACTATTTACTTTCTTTTTTTACAAAATGTTTTTCTATTTAATTAAATTTAATTTGTTTTCTATTTTTTTATTTATTATATTTTTCTATTCTTATTTTTTATTTTTAATTTTCAGTTTTTTTAATATATGTTTTTTGTTTTTATTTTTTGGCTTTATTTTTTTTTTTATTGTTCACACTGTAATGTGGCGCAAATTTAATCATCCAATTTTGTTTTTGATAAATTTTTTTACTAAATAAGAAACATTGATTTTGAGTGATGGAAATCTTTAATTTGATCTTTACCCGCTCCAGTGCTTGCCTTATTCTATACTGCAGCTGTCTAGTTCACAAGTAACAAATTTGATTGACGTGCGACGCTATTAGCAAAAATTATAAGTTTTCGATATGGTCATTAATTTTGAGCCATTTTATACAACAAAAATTATATAACCCAAAATGTTAAATTTTGTACAAATTTTGACAAAAATTCAACAAACTATTATTCGAATTTAAATTGTTTTAGAAAAAGTGTAAGTGCAAGTTTAAAGTGGCTTGAAAACCGCTGGGTGTTTTATGGTGGCGGTCTTATGCATCTTCTCCGCATACAAAGAATTTCGAGCATTCATTATCAGGAAGAAAATGCATAACACCGTCAACAACTACTTTAAATTAGCACAATTTTATACTAAAGCTGAATGGCTACAAATCGGAATTTTTCTAAATATTCTGAATAAAAAGTTTGATATTTTGATGCTATTTTCTGGATTTTTTTTAAACTGTGTAAAACAGTTTTCAACTTTGAGAGACATAAGGGCATTGCAGGAAACGAAATTGTAGATGAGATTTCCAATTCGAACAAGAAAACGACATATTGAAACCCTTAAATAAGGTATACAATGACATCGCTGCGGACATGAAAATACGGATAGACAGGAGGTGGAATAATCTAGCCACTTGCAAAACCGCGAAAATTATGTGTGCACAGAATGCAGATAAATACGTCCGATTCACACTAGCTCTGTCTAGAAAAGAAAGCAGAATTATCGTAGGTATGCTGACAGGCCACAATTTGCTAGGGGCACACGCATACAAGATAGGAATTATAAACAACGATAGCTGCAGATTTTGCAATTAACTAGAAGAGAGGGAAACCCTAGAACAACTTCTATGTTCCTGCCCTGCATTAGCTAGAACCAGATTAAAATGCTTAGGAGCTTTACAATATGAGAAGTTAGAATGCCTCTCGGGAATAGAGCTTCAGAGTTTACTTAGATTCGCAAAAGACGCAGTCGTATTACAAAATGTCTACTACAAAGAAACGTAAGGCCCTAGCTCCATCTGGTAACACTAAGGATCAATAGGTCTATGTGATGGCTTTCAGCCAGCCAGGTCAATCTAACCTAACCTACATAGATTTGATTGTAGTATGAACTATATTTTTATACAGAAATGAAAAAAATTAAATAAGTAGTCCAAACTTTGCAATATGTCGCGCTGCTGTTATTGTGAACACAAGTCGATGAACCCTACAAAGAAAAGGATATTCACTCTTCTATTGCTAACGTAGGCGGAATAAAATTTCCAAGAGCCAAAAGAAGCAAATACATCCTCTGTTACAACTTTAATTCCTACCAATTTTTGAGTTCGATATGTTATAAAAAAATTTTATTTCTAATTACCCGTTAAGTTCGTTCAAGTATACATACGTGTATATATGCCCTGAAATTGTTGATACTTATTTTTCTACTATATTTGAAGACATCATGAATTTGTTCTGTATTACTTTTTCCTCACGAAATAGACAAAAGTACCCATATGTGAAGGGGATAGAGGGTTAATATATTCCAGAAAACTATTCTCGAAGTAATACTCATAAAATTGTTGAACATATTCGATAGCTCAGATGTAAGAATCTCATGATTTTGTTTACCATTTCATTTCGAGAAGTGCTAAAATTTTACTCTACTGAACAAATTTAGACGGAATCTATGGAAAAAGTGTCTTCTTGGTCCTCCTTCCCAATACTTATATTAATATTTTGGAAAAAGAAAAACAAAGTGGAATGCCGTTGTAGAGCCTTATTATTATTACTGTTGCTCAATACGAGGGTAAACTGCATATTAGAGATGCGACTAGATTTTAGGAAGCGCAGATTAACACTAGAAACGCCAAAGTAAGTAAAACAGCTGGCAAAGAAGGCGTTCAATAAAAAGAAGTGAAAGCGATGGAAGCGTGAAGTTCGCTCAGGAATACTATTGTACTTAATCATACGTTTCAGCTTCAAAAAGATTTTTGCAAATACTCATTCGAATAATCATAAGCAGCTATTTGTGAGACAGAGTTTTGATTTACAGAATTTAAAAGGCACAAAGCTTTGGACGGAGTGCCGCAAAGAGCGTTTGTGGATCCAATACTCTGTGATGCATCGTAAAGACATTCGATTATTGTAGTTTTCATGCGAATACTACATACGATACTTATTGATTGCGGGTGAAGCTGATTTGTTGAAGTTAATATCATTACAAGGTGAGTGGTAAAATTAGAAAAAAACACGTGTTGAAATTTTTTTAAACAATTTGAATGAGAACTTATTAAATTTTAATATAATAGGACTATGTTTAAGTTCGTGCGGTTTTTTTTTTCGAAATTTGAAAGTTTATTGACGTAAAATGGTTACAAATTTAATATTCAAAGTATTGTCCATCGCTTACTACTACTTTTTCCCATCTTTCTGGCAATTCACGGATTCCCTTTGTGAAAAATTCGGTCGGTTTTGCCGCAATCCACGAATCGATCCATTTCCTTGACTTCATCGTAATTACGGAAGTGCTGGTCAGCCAGGCCATGTTGCATCGATCGGAAGAGATAGTAATCGGATGGCGCAAGGTCTGGACTATACGGCGGGTGGGGTAGGACATCCCATTTGAGCGTTTCTAAGTATGTTTTGACCACTTGTGCAACATGTGGCCGAGCATTGTCATGTTGCAAAATAACTTTGTCGTGTCTATCGGCGTATTGCGGCCGTTTTTCTCGCAGTGCTCGGCTCAAACGCATCAATTGTCGTCGGTAGACATCCCCCGTAATCGTTTCATTCGGTTTCAGTAGCTCATAATACACAACACCCAGCTGGTCCCACCAGATACACAGCATAACCTTCAGGCCATGAATATTCTGCGCCGACGTCGATGTTGAAGCATGGCCAGGGTATCCATACGTTGCCCGACGTTTTGGATTGTCGTAATGGACCCACTTTTCATCGCCAGTCACAATTCGATGCAAAAAACCCTTTCTTTTGTGCCGTTGAAGCAGTTGTTCGCATGCCATAAAACGGCGTTCAACGTCTCTTGGCTTCAATTCATACGGCACCCAATGGCCTACCTTTCGGATCATTCCCATGGCTTTTAAACGTTTGGAAATGGTTGATTGATCAACTCCCAAAGTTTTTGCAACCTCTTCTTGCGTTTGAGCCGGATCTTGATCGAGCAATTCCTCCAATTCGGTATCCATGAACTTTGGCGGCGCACCCTCGCGTTCTTCGTCTTCCAAGCCAAAATCACCACTTTTAAAGCGTGCAAACCACTTCTGGCACGTTCGCTCAGCTAGAGCATGCTCACCATAAACTTCCACCAAGATACGATGACTTTCAGCTGCTTTTTTCTTCATATTAAAATAATGAAGAAGAATTCCCCGCAAAAACACATTATTTGGCACGAAATTCGACATTTTCAAGTGTGGTAAAAATATTGTTGTTTACGCTTCAAATAAAAAACTTATACTGACGTTTGTGCCTTACGACAGTAGCTCTCCAATGAATGTTTGGAAATGTGGATCGATGGAATAATAATCAAGTTACGCCATCTGTTGTAAAACCGCACGAACTTATCGATAGACCATTAATAAAATCAAAATTTGAAGTAGCTAAAAACAAGAGTTGACTTTTGATAATATATATAACGAATAACCCAGAAAATGCGAAACATTGTCAGGAGAAAAAGTTATCAAAAATTAAGAAAATTGTGGAACGACTTCAAACTTGCACTTTGTTGTATTAAAATGTAATGGACTCCGAAATTGCGTACTTAATTTTTTTTTGTAATATTCTGATTAAAAATTGTGTAATGCTGATGAAAATTTATTCGAGTTTTATAAATCTTGTACATTTTCTTTCATTGTGTTTATATGGAAAAAATACCCAACTCCGTCAGAAAAAAAAAAAAATTGCCAAAATTCAACGCGGTCTTACAGTCACTTGAAAATTGCACTTAATTAAATTGAAATTCAATGAGCTATTAAACTGTATACCCCGATTTTATATAAAGTTTCTGAGTAAAAAGTTTGAAATTTTGATGAAAATTTGGTGAATACTTATACTAAATATTGTTTATAAATGTGACCCTTAAATGATTTTTTTCCGAATTTTTTTATAATAAAAGAAATTACGATATATCATTCGACTAAACACAGTTCCATCCAGTTGTATTTTTCTACCCATTAGGCAGTAAAACCCAATAGACGGTTAAGCCTATGAAACTGGTATTGCTATTTTTTTTTTTATCCAAACAGTAATCATATGCAGACTTAAACATACATACAAATAATAAAATATCTCACTAAAGCATCACCTAATTTAAAATCGAAACGCAACCACTAACCCAATTTTTCTGGAAGACTGCGAATTTAAGAAGTGCTTAAAGTACTGAAAATGTGTATGTAAAGTATATGCGAAAATAAGTAAGATGAACATGAAAGAAAATTACAGTAAAAATGAAAATAGCAGCAAACAAATGCGAAATGTGAGCAGAAAAAATCTCAGAAAATTAAAATAAATCTCGTGGACTTATGGCGAAGGACAAGCATGCAACTGTCTGCTGTTGGGTAAGAAGACAACGGAAGCAAAACAACAAAAATAACAGCAATAACAATAAAGCCGTAGAACACCACAGCCAATAGTGCGGCATAGCAAACAGCAACAGCAGCAGCACTCTGGTGTTGGTGAAGCTGTCACGACAACACCGAATATGTTACGTATACGACTTGTTGAACGGAAGTGCAGGTATACGAGCACGCTGAACGGTTGTGAGGCTCTTAACATAAGCATGTGTGGCTGACTCGAACAAGTATATGCATATGCCATGTGTGTAACGGGGAAAAGAGGGAGGATACCGAGAGAAAATGACATGCGAAAGGCAATAAACAATAATAATACTCAATAACTGAGAAGAAAACGTATTATTTTGACGGCAAAACTGTGGAATGAGCAAGTTGAAAATGCATGACAAAGCAATCAATCCTCGACAATATGCTTATGTAATATATGTGTATATGTACATATGTATGTACTCGTAGTGCGTTCAATATTTTCAGCCACTTTAATATGGTACGCGTGCATAAACTCAAACGAAGCGAAATACCAAATTTAAATGAGACAGTAAGAAACAAAAATAATATATTACTTCGGTGATATTTGAGGCGACAATACAATAATCCGTAAGCAAGACAAGCGCGAAAAAAAACATATCCGAGAGCGGACCGTAAGCTTTACTTATTTGCCACTTTCAAGGATTTTACCACACAACTTTCCCATACTTTCACATCACTTCAGCTCTTCAGCAAGTGCGGTTGAGAGAATTTAATAAAGAAGGTATCAAATAACCAAAATCAACTGGGTTGGCATCAGACGTTGGCAAAAAAAACAACAATGCTGAAGAAACTGGAAGAATGTGTAAAAATGTTATGGTTTCAGAGCGCGAGAGCGTTAACGAAATAGAACGTACATACACGAACATTAGCTTGATATTCGCTCTCACTCAATTAAATTTTGTTTTTTTTTTTGTGTTTGCTTCTGTTATCGTAGTTGGCAGGCAGGTTGGTATGTGCAGCAAAAGCATGTTTGTTGTTTTGAGAAGCACACGAAGCCCGCTAAGTAAAACGTTAAAATACAACTACGCTTGTGGGCGGGGAAAATGGATGAATCACAAACTTAATAAATATCTAAAAAAGAAATATGAAAATAAAAACGAGAAAAATATTCCTTGCCCACCCGTTCAACTTACCATGACAACGGAAATAGCTTCACACCGCCAATGTCTGCACTGCAAATATCGTCACAATGATCATTACTATTAGCAACCTTAGTGTTATGGTCTTCGGAAAAGTAATGTCATTGTACTCGAAATATATGTAAGTGACTCCTACTAACACTAGTGTGAAATGAATATTTAGGTAATAACTAAATACTAAAATAATTTGGATGAAGTTATCAACACATCGGTAAAAGTGTGGTACGCTAAAATCAGCGGCACTTCGCAATACACATCGGGGTGTGTACATATTGGAGTATAGGTTAGGGCTAGCTATTCCCAAAACAGAAGCCATGCTCTTAAGCAGCTGGCTCCACTGATGGCTAGAAGATGGAATCGGGAGTCAGAGCTGGTTTCCTCTCTTCCAATTTATTTATTTCCTTAAAACTACCGAATACTACGAGTGCTTTTCAGGCAGAAGTCTTTGCCATCCTGCGGTATTGAAAATGTTTAGGGAACGTGGGAGCGAAAGGCATTAACATTTTTCCCATAGTCAGGCCGCGATCAAGGCTTTGACACCATGGTGCAGATCCAAAACTTCCTAAGAAGGAGCTGTGGAGGAAACAGGAACATAGAGGGAAATGAAATTGCTGATAAGCTTGCCAGGAAGGGGACTGAATTGATCTTAAAGTCCTCCTACCCGGTCATCGACATCGCACTGACTGCTGTTAAAGGGCAATTGCACAACTTATTAATCAGGAAGGGACAGAAAAGATGGAGTTCCATTTCTTCATGTGGTATTTCGAAAACCCTTTGGTCCCAGTACAATAGACAGAGGACTTAGAAAGTCTTGGGGACTCCACACCATTCAATTTCCAAACTCATAGCTGTGTTTACCGTCATTGGATGATCCGCACATACGCGGAAAAGCTAGGTTTACCATTTAACCCCCATTGCAGAAGCCGTGGAGACCTTTCAGACAAGAAGACTGTTGAGCACTTTCTCTGTAAATGTCCAGGTTTGGAAGCTTGACGATTAAGGTCACTGGGTGCTCCTTACTTCGACAGCCTGGGGAAATGCGCCAACCTAAATTCCATCAATCTTCTCTATTACATCAACAGTTGTAGGCTGGCTGTAGTTATAGATCGATCATATCCCAGCGAAGCAGTGGCAGTCCCAATTTGTCGAAACCACCTGGTTTTTTTGAAGCAGTGGTGTGGAGTATAGTGACAACACAATGCAGAGCTGGCAACTGTATCTAATATAATATATATAATATTACTATTAATATTATTTTCTGTTACCACAACATTAGTTCAGAAATGTTAGGAAATGTTATGATAGAAAATATTAAGTTAAATGGAAAAGTGTTAACAGTTAAGTTATGTTAACTGATAATGTGATGTTAATACCACATTTTATTTTAACAGAAAATGTTGTAAGCAAAAAATGTTATGCTAAAAAACAGTGGAATTGACGGTAAAGGTGTTAACAGAAAAATTGATCCTAACGGAAATTGTATGTTAACTAAAAATTTCTGAAAATTTAAGTTGACTGAAAATGTATGTTAAAAATGTAAATTTTCTGTTAATATCACATTTTCTGTGAAAATTTACATTTTCTGTCAGATCCATTTTTCAATTTCTGTTAGCTGAAAATGTTATGCTAACAGAAAATGTTAGCAAAAATTCAAATTTTTCTGAAATTTTCGGAACAGAAAATGTTATGTTAACAGAAAATTTACATTTTTAACATACATTTTCTGTCAATTTAAGTTTTCTGAAATTTTCAGCTAACATAACATTTTTTGTCAGTATCAATTTTCCTGTTAACACTTTTTTACAATTCCACTGTTTTCTTAACATAACATTTTTTGCTTACAACATTTTCTGTTAAAATAAAATGTTGTGTTAATATCACATTATCAGTTAACATAACTTAACTGTTAACACTTCTCCATTTAACTTAAAATTTTCTGTCATAAGATTTCCTAACGACATGCCACTTTCTGTTAACATAACATTTCCTAATGATATAGTATATCATGTTCTGTTAACATTAAATTGCCTGTCAACACTACTTTTACCGGTAACACCACTTTTCCATTTAATATAGCGCTTTCTGTTAAAACAAAATATTCTGTAACATAACTTCATTGTTAACAGTTTTCCGTTTAAGGTAAAATTTTCAGCTAACATAATATTTTCTTCTTACAACATTTTCTGTCATCATAACATTTTCGAACAAAATAGCATTTTCTGTTAACATAACATTTCCTTCTGTTGCCATTAAATTTACTGTTAACACCACATTTTCAGTTAACAGCACTTTTCTATTCAACATAGCATTTTCAGCTAATATAACATTTTCTGTTAAAACAAAATCTTCTGTTAACACTTCACTTTCTGTTCATCCTACATTTTCAGCTAACTTCGTTCTAAGAAAGAATTGACAATTGCACGAGTTGACGAAAGTAGTAAGTCGTTTAATTGCCTGAAAGAGTTTTGAGGAGGCGACTTTTGCATTGATTTTTCGGAAACTCTTACTTTTGCCCTTGTATTGATTTCCGTGAAAATAAAACACAAAGATGCAATCTTCAATGACTTAAATACCAGATACCCGACATCAGTGTAATTAAATATTGATCACCTCTTTTGAAATCGATAAATGGAATTCGTTCATAATTCATAAATTGCATTGACGATATTCTCCTACTTGAAATTATTTAATACATAACATACTACATAGATAACGGGTGTTATCAAAACTCTTACATTTTTCTAAATCTAAAGAATAAATCAGCGCATCCATCACAGTCCACTGCCGACTCGTTCGCATAAATTTGTAAGTATTGTATATACATAAAAATGCTATCTCCAGCACTCAGCGAATACCCAACATGGCTTGCTTACATAATCTAAGTAAGTTGCGTTACTTGCTACCACAACCATCCGCGCTATGGAGCTGGTGGTTCGAATTACACGATGGCGCGCGGCTACAACTAACCGTGACAACAGTGTAAATGGGTGAATACAACAACAACAGCAGGACTGTATTCTATTAGCCATGATATAGACTATATGATATTGTCACACTTTCGTTCAGACAGCACACACATTTATGCACATATACACACGGGCGGTACGTCCTTGATTGCCTGCATCAACAACAGAGAGCCAGCAGAGGAAGAGGCGAAAAACAGATGAAAAACGACAGAAGAAAAAGAAGCACGATGCCTCAAGTGTGAGTGGCTGCTGGTTGTGAAATAAGCCAGCGACTTACTTATAAACACAATCAAGCCAGCTTCCGTGGCGGCAAAGTAACCGAACACTGTCATTTCCCCATTCCCCAAAGCCCACAACAGTCACTCAAACTAACGCTACTGCTGCTTTTGCCAGCGATAGAGGCGACAAAACAGCAACAAACAATGGACGTTGGCTATTGCGAACTACAATAACAACATCAACAGGCAACAAAGAAGAAGCAGTAGACAGCAAGCAGCAAGCTGTGCACCGGCCAAAGAACTTGGTTATGGCCAAGCAGTTTTCGGACTAGGCAAACGAACAATCAGGAATTGTGCCATCGAAGTGGATGAGTGGCAATCAACAGGAAGTTGCCTTGGTAGACAGAGTAGAGTGGAGGTTAGTTGCCATGTGCAGCCGAAGTGTGTGGGTACACAAAAGCAACAAACAAAAACAAACGTTCTGCTGGCGAGTGGCAGGTAGAAGATGAAAGACGAAAAGCAGCAAGGCGAGTGAGGGCGAGTCGAGTGGACTGAAGTGAAGTGAAGTCGAATGAGGCACGCGTCAGGCATCAATGTCGGCTATGAAATATACATACATATAAGTACATGTGTTGTTTAGTCTTCGTAGGCGTTGTTGCTAGTAACCTGCATGTTGCGTTTGTTGCTTGTACATATTTACATACGCACATACATACGCATGCAAGTAACAAGTACTGTTGATTCACTTCGTTACGTTGACATGTGTACATGCATGTTTACCTACACGTTTGTTGTTCTTATTGTTGGTATTGTTGTCGATATTTTTATTATTGCTGTTATTGCTGCTGCTGCTAGGTTCTACGAATATAGTACATTTTGTTTGGCATTGTCAAGTAACGAAGCAACAGCCACTCTGCCAGCCAGTCAGCCAGCCAGCCACCAGCTCGGCAACAACGGAGAATCCAAACAGCAGCAACGACAACAATAACCGTGAAGTAAAAGTAGCAGGCAATAGCATATCGTTGCGGCAACATTTTACATTTTCGGCTCATTTGTTCGCGCGCGTTCAACGGGCATGCAACAACGCTTACGAAAAATCTATTTAATCTGTATGCGGTTCTCGTCGTGGTACATTATCGAAAACTTTTAAAAAAATAGTCCTAAAGAAAGCGTGCAAAAGTGAGAAAGTTTTAAATTCCAAATACAAATATATATGTGTATGTGTAAAGTGTGCGTAACTTGCCAAATGATAACGAAATAGTGCCGCGGCGTATACGTAACACCTACTGAGTGACAGTGATAACTAGCAATGTTACTCATACGCCATAGTGCGTAAATTATGTGCTCTCTATACTTCTTGAAGTTGTAGCCGGTTCAGCACTGACCGGTAGTATGTGATTGAAACTAACATGAATGCGTTGTTTTAGCGGACTCCCTCCCAAGCGGTCACCACAACGGTCAACTAAATATCACAGCGTCCAGTATAAATCAACTGGCAAATCTCGAATGTGTAAAGCAATGTGCTAAGCTATTTTTTGTTTTGTGTTTATTAATTCCCAGTTGTTTATTTGCGCACATCGGTTACTGGGAGTATGAGCATATCCTCAGCCATTCTGCCCATTCTACCGCATTCACTCGTACTTCAACATAAATTCACTGCTAGCGCTCATTTAACGGTAACGGCAGAAGCCCGCCAAAAACCAAAGAATCGCAGCAACATACAAAACGAAACCATAATTGAAAATCAAATTCAAATGGTACTAAACGAAATGAGCTAAATGAAAAAACGTTTACAAATACAACTATGTATAAGTGGTGTGGGAATGTGGGTGTAAATATGTATGTATGTATGAAAATTAGGGTAACCGAGTGAAGAGAAACGGTAGAACTACATGGGCGTCCATGGACTAATTAACTATCTGGACTAATTGTAAGTGGTCCCGTAATACCTGTTTCCTGTTCCAATATAAAATACACGTGAAAATGAGGCTCTCAGGATTCAATCTTGACTTCCCAGTTATCCAATAGCCCCGTTGTAGAGTGGCAATCGATCTACAGAATTGTTATGTGACGAGTACCAGGTTCAATGATAGGGTATATAAAGGTGAGTGTAGGCAAGAGCTCATGGTACCGCCCATAGAACTGAAATTTTGAGTGAGCCATAATATTGAAAGAGGAAGAAACATATGTTTGAAAGCATAAGTCACACCGCATTGAAATCCCTTAGTAAGATACACTGTAGTGCACCAAAAGTCGCAACAGATTTAAATCTCTTGTGCAGATATTACTAATAGCCTATTTCTACAAATAATTTAACCGCAGACAAGACTGCCCTTCTTATTCTTCTTGATTGGCGCGATAACCACTTATGCGATTTCGGCTGAGTTTGACAAATCTAACCGGTGTCAGTTGGACACACCAAATAGCGCTGAGCCAAACAGCTAAATTTTGTTTACATTGGGATATATTCACTACGAAACTGCCAGTATTTTCATGTGAAGGGGGGTCAGGAGATGAAGTTTTTGGTTTTTTTTTATCAAAATTTTATTTTTGCCCCAAATAATGTGAAACCTTTATCTATCATTTTGGTATTTCGTGCACAGAGATTCGAATGTACGCACCTCCGAATGGTAGTCACGGACCAACCAGGTTTTTTTTCTAATAGTGTTCACCCCTCGGCAGGCAATGGCCGAGGAAATGCAATCTCCGAGTGGATTTCTGCCATGAAAAAGCTCCTCATAAAATATCATTTGCTGTTCGGAGTCGGCTTAAAACTGTAGGTCCCTGCATTTGTGGACCAACATCAAACTGCACACCACAAATAGGAGAAGGAGCTCGGCCAAACACCCAAAGAAGGTGTAAGCGTCAATTAAAAAATAAATAAATTCTATGCAAAAGAGTTAACAGATAATTTTTAAGTATACATCGTCTGTTAGAATATTTGCGTCTCTGGCTGCGCCGAAAGGTATCCTGTAAACATGTTAACAGTTAACATAGCATTTTCGTTCGGACAGTATAGCTGAGTTAATTAGGCTCTGATGGCAGGAAAGCAGGATGCAGAAGAAATGTCATGGGATTTTCGGCACTTAAAAGCTACGTGGCAGCCCCAATACATCCGATATTTTAAGCGAGCCAGCGATGGTAATGGAAAATAAATCGTTACTTGTTGTTGTGTTAGCAGCAAAAGCCTGCCCCATATATGTAAGGGGAATGGTGCTGCAGTGAGAAGTCCTTGGCCGGATATAAATCAGGGTAATTCCGGTAACGTAGAACTGATTGTCGTCGGAATTTCTACTCTTGCCTATTGGTAGATAATTAACGTGCACCAATTTTCTCCGAAGCGCTCCTTATTAAATAAATATCACTCGAATATTTGCATTCATTCAACACTGCCATCTTGGAGATGATAATGAATCCCGCTCTATGCTGTCACATAGGAGGCTATAATAAATGCTTTGACGATTATCGACAGCAAACTGAATCATAACAGAATACGGCGAAACAAGCTTGAAACTTCAATGGCTGATTTTCTGATTATTTTATTTGAGCAAAGAAAACAACTTCTTGGAGTAGGTCTACATAGTCGATTTCAACCTTAGTTCGTTTTGGAAAGGCAGTTCTACTTTTTAGAAGGCACGCCTAAGTAGTCGTTTTTCCACTCTGTCACCCTAATGTACATACCAACACACATGAAATATATGCAATGTGAAGTGAGTCTATGTGCCGGAAATGGCGCAACCATTGTCGTTGTATGTGCTTTCGTTACCGTTGTCGCCATGACGGCTGCGGCACGGCTATACTCTCGTATATGTATGTGTATATATAATTCACTTTCTATGTGTGTGTATGTGTGCGCGTTTATATTTCCGCACATGACAAGGAGGAAGTGAGAGAAGCAATCAATGCTGTGATGCCGACAGCTATTAGCTATGCGCTTTATGAAAGTAATTTTTTTAATGAAGTGAACAAGTGATAATGAAAAATTAATTGCTGGCAAATTGCCAAATAATTGAGTGGTTTTGATAAGCTGATGAGGCTCACTCTCAATTTAGTTTAATTTATAAATAAAATTATAGAAAGTTGCTGTGAAAAGATAATTGAAAATATATAAATGAACGAGAATAAAATACCGCCGAAAAACCACATCATTCAAATTGTTGTAAATTATTTAAGCAGGGAATATTAGCCTGCACTAAAAAATGGTTTTGAAAAAATTCAAAATTTTTTTACTATACACCAGTCATACATGCATACACTTGCGCTCACATAATTATGTCGCTTTATCAATATTTTTACAATATTCGAAATATTTTTCCTGCTACATTTTATCCTTAATTTTTTTACAAAAGTATAACCCATTGGACTGTAAGCACCGATTATATAAATAATTACAAAAAATTTAGCATAAAAAGTATACATATATATAAATTATTGTATAATGAAAACCTTATAAATAAAAGTTCCAAACTTAGTACAAAACTCACAAAAAATTAACAAATTTCAAAAAATTGTCATCAAAATATTCACCTTAGAATCTGTAGAAAACTCCTGGATATACTATTTTAAGTGTAAGTTTCAAGTCGCTCAAAAACTCCGTTATTTTTGAAAATTGCTTCGATACGTTGTCGAGCATTGTCTTCAATATAAAAGAATTCCGAACGAGTGTGAATGTAAATTTTATGTTTGCAGTCTCCAATCCAATTTCCTACACCTTTTAAAGTACTAAGGGAGGAACAAAGTTGTATCATTGCGTTTAAGTTCAGGTGAAATTTTTACTGATTTTTACAGATTTTGCAACGAAGTAAGTGAATAAACATTTCATATGAGGAAATATAAAATGCATGGTTTCTTTCTGTTTTTGTTGGCACAGCTAGCAAGTACTGCACTCAGCCAACATTAAGGAAGTAGTCTGGTCAAATACTAACTTTTTATAGATATTTTTTTTAAGTTTTTCCCATTGTCACACCTGCCGGAACAAATGATGTGTGGAATAACTGATGAAAATTTTAGATCAATCAGATGTCCTGAAGAACCAAAATCCATTTTTTTTACGACGCTTACTTTGGTGCCACACTATTACAAACAAATATGACAAAAAAAATTGTTTTTGTATACTATTTGATGTCAATAATAACATACTATAAAATCAAAATGACCGCATTTTTTTTTTTTTATTCCTTAAAAATATCTATAAAAAATGAGTATTTGACCAGACTACTACTACCCTAAGGGGGAACGCCACAGTGAAAATTCAAAAAATTCGATTTTTTTGTGTTTGCATAAATTTTTAGTATAACTACTCAAGAAAATGTGGTAAAAAATTTTAAAGCGAAATTCGCTTTATTCTCGATTCTGTGTGCACTTAAGTGAGCGCCCGTCGGTTCGGCCCCGTAGCGTTTACGATTCGATGGCAACGATTTCTCGAAAACTAATGAACCGATTTTAATTTTCTTTTTTGTTATCGCATTGGCTATCGTTGTACGTAGCCGATTTTCAAAATTATGAAAATAACTATATTTTTGGGCCTGTTGAAAATCAAAAAAAATGGTAAAACCACACATCTAAATTCAAATCACCACCATTTGGTGGTATTTTGGTTTTTTGATTTCAGATGATTATTCATTGCTGTAGTATCGGTGCCACCAGATGACGTCATTTTTTTTAACTCGTTACATTTATTTACATAAATTTGTCAATTTTCAATATTTTTTAATAAAAATTTACATCAACATAGTTTAATACATATATAATAAATTGTTTTTTGCCCGACCCTCGAATAATCATTCCTACTTACAAAAAAAAGTTCCCAAAAATCGACTATTTTTTGACCCCCCACAGTGGCGTTCCCCCTTAAGCCCATTGTACTGCACTCGGTTTCCCTTTTTCATTTTCTTGAAATCTACCTGAGCAGCCAAGGTATGTGTAAAACTACTAGAACTTCATTTGTAATAAGCCAAAACAGTCCAATCCACTACAAATGATGATTCTGCCATCGTTCACTTTATTTTTATTCTGCTCCTTTTGATTTTAATGTTAAGCACGAAATACTCGATTTAGTGCTTTAAGATTGCAAAGGGTCGATCAAAGGAAAACGTGCAAAAATGTAAATACTTTTCTCATTTTTTTCCAGAAATCACTAACTTTATTCAAAATACGACTCTTAACAATTATAGGTATGTGAAAAATTAGATCATTTAAATGCCCACAATGAGAACGTCTGCAGGCAATAATACACGAATTAAAATTTCCAAGGACTCACTCCGACATTATCGCATTGAGTTAAGCAATCTCGATATGAATGTTGTGTTTCAGCTCTGGAAACTTTGTTGGTTTATTCACATAGAGTTTACTTTTCAAAAACCCTGGTATGGTCTGACAGCAATTTTTCTATCCTCGACAAAACCAATTTCTTGAAATTTTTTTAACAACTTTTGAATTGCCGACTCATTGGACCATTATATATATATATAATTGGCGCGTACACCCTTTTTGGGTGTTTGGCCGAGCTCCTCTTCCTATTTGTGGCGTGCGTCTTGATGCTGTTTCACAAATGGAGGGACTTACAGTTTCAAGCCGACTCCGAACGGCAGATATTTTTATGAGGAGCTTTTTCATGGCAGAAATACACTCGGAGGCTTGCCATTGCCAGCCGAGAGGCAACTGATATTAGAAAAATGTTTTTCTTAATTTTGGTGTTTCACCGAGATTCGAGCCTACGTTCTCTCTGTGAATTCCGAATGGTAGTCACGCACCAACCCATTCGGCTACAACTGCCGGCGGACCATCACTTCTTTCAAAAAAAACAGGAAATTTGTAATATTTGTTATTAAAAATCGACAATTTTCATAATAAGTTTCAATAGTTTTAAAGCGTTTTCCTATTGCGTAAAATTGTAAATCTATCTATCTTTGACGACATAAAAAAAGGTACAAAGTATTCCCTACTGGCATCTAGGCTTCACTTATTTCGAAAGACCGCAATTATTTTTTTTTCCTTGAAGAAGTTGCCGGCAGCTTTTCGAAATATCTCAATGGCGGGTCCGTTTGCTGCTGAGGTATTCCTTTACATGAAGCAACAAGTTCAAAACAATAGGAGCACGACAAGTTACAAAATTTTAACTAATTTTTTGTATTTATTTTTATTTTTCTAACTGCATAGTGTTCAATAAAAACAAAAACAAAACAAAAAAATCAACGCAGTGGTTTAGCGACTTCAACTTACACTTTTTGTACTAATATTGATCGGGCTTTAACCCAAAAAGTTGGAAATATGATTTTTTTTTTGATTTGTTAAACTTTTGTGAATTTTATACACAGTTTGAAGCTGTGAGTTATATGGTTTTTGTTGTGCTCTGATAAAAATATAAAATATTAAATACAAGAAAAAAATTTAAAACTTAGCAATTCGGCGGGTTCCTATTATTTCTAACGCAGGTGTATACCTGTATATAAATGTATTTTTGAAATTTAATTTAAATTTCATTAACATTGTTTTTAATATTAATTACATAAAAAACTAAAACTTAGTAATTCGTCGCGTTCCTATTGTTTGGAACGCAGGTGTATACCTGTATATAAATGTATTTTTCGAATTTAAATGAAAAAGGGTTATAATTACATTTTTTCGAAAACATCACAATCCCAGCACCATCTAGACGCCCGTGTGCAGTTTTTTTTTGACAAATATTTATATTCACCGAGTCAATACACCATACACCAGTGCAAATTCCTATGAACGCACTGATATTTTTGCTTTTGTTGTAATTTAAATACATCAAATGAGAATCGAAATCAATAATGAAAGATTACAAGATTTGGATATCCGAATCAAAATTGTGAGAGTAACTTTTGCTGCCACGCCATAAAGGACTTGACAGCATAATTGGGCCCGCTCATTTCACACGTATTCTCACGCGCTTCCAAACAGTTGTCATCTAACATTTCGTTAAATATGGGCACTGGCTGCCTTCATTCTCTCGTACATCACTCAGTTTTTGTCGGCCTGATTCCCAAAAATTCGCTGATAGCCGATCGTGAAGCGGCTTAGCTTTTCTAAGTAAACAGTGCTGACTTTAGTGCAAATTTCTTCTGCACGTACACAATAAAACCTTCTTCAAAATTATGTTTAAATTGGACGAAAATACTAACTGTTTCAGTTTATTTTTAACTCAAAGTGCAATCAAGCAACTGCATCACGTTGAAGAATGCCAAAACGAACGTTTCACTCTCATCAGGAACAAATCGAAGTAAAAAATTATCATGACAAAGCCTCTTCCGAAATAAATATTGCACATAATTTTGACCATTCAGAAGAATTTATTTGAAATTTTTCACATTTTTGAACAGAATAAAAAGTTAAAAAGGAAGCCACTCAAAAAGAATTAATGACTACACAAATAAAAAAGAAACTTAAGCTTTTTGGTAATGAAACAGCCTCATAAGAATAATCAACTGAAATTTACGCGCAAGCATATGAAATAGGCAGACGAATGAAACAAAGTATTTTTTCAGATGAATAAAAAATAAAAATTTAATTAATAATAATTATATTTTTAATTATTTTAATATGGGATGAATTTGCACTTTTAATATAGAAGTGGTATGACGTGATATTCGTATATTGAAAAAAAGTTTCGGTGGAAATAGAGCAATGTTTCGGGTATATTTTTCGGCCATTGGAAAATCAACGATATGTTTCACCAAAAATTAACAGTGTTTTTACAACGAAGTTTTAAGTGTTATTTATTCTGAGTGTCAATTCGACTCTAGCGCTACCGAAACCTTTGAAAAAGTATATTCTGCTTCTTGTTTCTTGCTCCGAAATTTGTGCCGACACATATCCATGTAGCCATACTTTTTTTGGTAGTCCGCCATAGCTCAAGGGGTTGGTGCGTGACTACCATCGGAATTCAGAGAGAACGTAGGTTCGAGTCTCGGTAAAAAACCAAACATGAAGAAACAGTTTTTTCTAATAGCGGTCGCCCCTCGGCAGGTAATGGCAAGTCTCCGATTGTATTTCTGCCATGAAAAAGCTCCTCATAAAAAATATCTGCCGTTCGGACTCGGTTTGGTCCCTCCATTTATGGAACAGCATCAAGACGCACACCACAAATAGGCGGAGGAGCTCGGCCAAACACCCAAAAAAGGTGTACGAGCCAATTATATATATGATATATATTAAATTAAAAAAATGTTCAAGATCCTCCGAGCACCTTAACTAGATATGAACATTACCAGCCTTCAAATGCATCATTTCGCACATAGCATTTCCGCTATCAGCTGACAGTGTAGACGCATCTAAGTACGTTGCTTCCAAGAAATGACTCGTCATTTCCTTGTGTGTCATTGCCGGTGCCGTAGTTGCTTTTCAAATGCAAACATCGACACGTACACCATCATTTCCATCATTGGCATTATCGACATTATAAAAGCAGCATAGGTATCAACATAGCTATCAACATCAACGCTAGCATCAGTGAAAGGGATAGCGATTCTGCCAACAGTCATAAGCATGAATTCGTTTATTTGTGTGTCAGTAGTGCAGGTGCAAACCGACGCACGCTCATTCATATATTTAGAAGCAATCGCAGACATACACACAGACATGTTATGTGCAGACATTTTCCTCATAATCATTTACTTTACGATCGATATTTTTTCTCTTTGTAAGTAAATATACTCGCAAAAGGTATGCGCTGCTTACACAAATATGCAATATGCACGTATACAATTACATCTTACAAGTAACCATATGCCTCGTGCATGTATGGCAATTCTGCAGCATGTCGACCGACTAACCAGTTGAATTCAAAGCTTCATTTATGGACTTTGGTATGCTTTGTAGCAAGTCGCTTTACTACATATGCCTGTGCATGTGAATGTGTGCGTATATATAACAAATGTTAATATGTATATGCACCTATCTCTAGATCTTGCTGCCGACATCGCTAACGCACTTTCATTCCTTACCAGCATATTTGACCAGCAAAGCAAATAGTGTCCACTTGCCAGCATCTGTATGCGCACACACGCACATATCTGCCTCTAATGTCCCTGTAGTCACACCTAACAGTTCTGAACTGCTTTAATACCAACCGCTTTGCAGACTAACTACCTTTTATCTTTTCTCAAAGCTAGCAGCTGGCGGTACTCTACGAAATGCTTGTTGCCAGGCTATACATCAGCATTGTAATATTCAAAAAACTAAGTAGTGAAGCTTTGCATCAGCATTTGCTCAGCTAATGAATTATTTCTAATGGACCGAAAAACTAGGGGGGTTTTTAATAAGAGGTTTATTTTGATATTCAAAGATAAATGATCGGATGTTTATTTCATTATAAAGAGGAAGGTATGCCGTTAATAGTGGAAAATAACATCGGGCAAATTACCACCACGACCACGTTTATAGGACAATATCCTTTTCATGAAATTTTCCATAACCGAATTGCAAACTGGCTGCCCTATGTCCTCCATAGCCTCACGAATTCCATCTTTGAGGTCTTGAATCGACCCTGGGCTGTTGGCGTAGACCTTCTCTTTCACGTGGCCCCAAAGAAAGAAGTCACAAGATCTCGGTGGCCAATTTTGATCACCTCTTCGAGAGATAATGAAGATAGTTCCGTTGCTTGTGTGGCACATAGCGCCGTTTTGTTGAAAATAAACGTTGTCCAGATCAAAACCATCCAATTCCGGCCATAAAAAATCGTTAATTATCTTTCGATAGCGCAATCCATTCACCTATAGCACCTGTTATTGGGAAACCTTTTATTATACATGACTGACTTTATCAATATTCATATTCAGGTAATCCTCAATTCGTGCCTTCTTAACTCTTGAAGCATTCTTATACAAAATGGAAAAAAGTTAAAAAATAATAGGACTATTAATTAGTTCGTGCGGTTTTTTTTCGAAATTTGAAACTTTATTGACGTAAAATGGTTACAAATTTAATATTCAAAGTATTGTCCATCGCTTACTACTACTTTTTCCCATCTTTCTGGCAATTCACGGATTCCCTTTGTGAAAAATTCGGTCGGTTTTGCCGCAATCCACGAATCGATCCATTTTTTGACTTCATCGTAATTACGGAAGTGCTGGTCAGCCAGGCCATGTTGCATCGATCGGAAGAGATAGTAATCGGATAGCGCAAGGTCTGGACTATACGGCGGGTGGGGTAGGACATCCCATTTGAGCGTTTCTAAGTATGTTTTGACCACTTGTGCAACATGTGGCCGAGCATTGTCATGTTGCAAAATAACTTTGTCGTGTCTATCGGCGTATTGCGGCCGTTTTTCTCGCAGTGCTCGGCTCAAACGCAACAATTGTCGTCGGTAGACATCCCCCGTAATCGTTTCATTCGGTTTCAGTAGCTCATAATACACAACACCCAGCTGGTCCCACCAGATACACAGCATAACCTTCAGGCCATGAATATTCTGCGCCGACGTCGATGTTGAAGCATGGCCAGGGTATCCATACGTTGCCCGACGTTTTGGATTGTCGTAATGGACCCACTTTTCATCGCCAGTCACAATTCGATGCAAAAAACCCTTTCTTTTGTGCCGTTGAAGCAGTTGTTCGCATGACATAAAACGGCGTTCAACGTCTCTTGGCTTCAATTCATACGGCACCCAATGGCCTACCTTTCGGATCATTCCCATGGCTTTTAAACGTTTGGAAATGGTTGATTGATCAACTCCCAAAGTTTTTGCAACCTCTTCTTGCGTTTGAGCCGGATCTTGATCGAGCAATTCCTCCAATTCGGTATCCATGAACTTTGGCGGCGCACCCTCGCGTTCTTCGTCTTCCAAGCCAAAATCACCACTTTTAAAGCGTGCAAACCACTTCTGGCACGTTCGCTCAGCTAGAGCATGCTCACCATAAACTTCCACCAAGATACGATGACTTTCGGCTGCTTTTTTCTTCATATTAAAATAATGAAGAAGAATTCCCCGCAAAAACACATTATTTGGCACGAAATTCGACATTTTCAAGTGTGGTAAAAATATTGTTGTTTACGCTTCAAATAAAAAACTTATACTGACGTTTGTGCCTTACGACAGTAGCTCTCCAATGAATGTTTGGAAATGTGGATCGATGGAATAATAATCAAGTTACGCCATCTGTTGTAAAACCGCACGAACTAATTAATAGACCTATTAGTATATTGGACTAAGATCTTTATGCACAACGACCAGATTGATCAATTGTGCGCCTCTAAATGCTTCATTTAAATTATTTAGTATTGCGAGGAATCGAACCAGCTCCTTAGGAGGGAGCATTTGTAACTCTTCATCCTCTAGTAGGCACGAGCCCAGGATTCTGTGTATCCTGTGAACTAATGCTTCACAATTGGTATTCCATGGTGTTACATGGACTCCTCTTTATCACAACTCAACCTGCATAAACTAGTGTTAGATTGTTCTATTGTATTGAAATCTTTATTGCAGGCAAGGTGTAAGTGCTAGTGATCCACAGAGTAATTTGAGGCCCTTTTTATTTAAGGTTAGAGCAGATTTTACCCTGTTGGTATTCAAGTTGAGGAACTTTTTGGAGTGATTAAGGCCGTTTGTGCCGTTCCAGTATTCCTTGATTTTTTAGTTTCCTATTTTAGATTGTTTTGGTTAAAGCCGAAAAATGGAGTTGGCCCTTCCGCCCCTTTTTTGGTATAAAAGTCTGCCTTCTCGTTCCTATCGTGGCCCTCATGGCCAGGTATCTAAATCAGGGAGACCTGATTAAGAATCGCCAGTTTCTTGAGTGTATTGTTAAACTTTGTAAGGACTTTTGAGTTGAACGACGTACACCTATTTAAGGCTTTGAGGACTGATTACTTGTCCGAGATTATTTTACTTTTTACTTTTTCGAACCCTCTTTTGGATGCCGTAAAATACTTTTTTCAGATGAAGCTCATTTTCCTCTCAGCTGCAGAATTGTCATATTTGGAGAAGCCGATACATCCACAACGGGTGACTGTCTGTGGATTTTGGGCGAGCGGCAACTTTGAACATTTTTTTTCGGAAATGATTTATTTATTTTCAGGTAGTTAAGAAAACATAATTTCAGACTGACTACTAAATCTAGAGTTCAATAGTACAGACAATTCTTTCTTAGAAACTGAGAAATCTAGAAAGTTACGAAAAATTGTGGGCGGTATAAGAAAATTAATACATTGAAGCAGAAATGGACAATCAATGTCGCCTTGAATAACATTAAATACATACGAGAGAGTAAGAATCGATATTTTACTTTCTAAAGACTTCAAGTGGATCAATAGCAAAGGTGATGTGTAAGATGGCATAGGATCAGAAGATTTTAATTTAATTTTTTTTTTAACTAAAATTTTAATTTTAATTTCAGGGACACATTTTTCCAGCGTTCGATACTGTCGATTAAAAACTAGGAACATGACCGCCAAATAACTCCGGCGTATTCAGATCTAGAGCGCGCGAATACAGTACACAGCAATTTCAGTGTATAAGGGTCCGTAAACTTTGAGTTATTCCGTCGTACAAAGCCAAAGACAGAATAGGATTTTGATAAGATGAAATTAATGTGGCTATTACATGAAAGACGACTGCCAAAAATTACACCCAAATCCTCAAATTTCACAGATTGAAGTATAATACAATATTAGATATGCTATAAGAAGTATGAAAAGGGGAAATAGGGATTTTGGAAAAAGTGCCATGACAGCATTTTTTGATATTTAAAGAAAGTTAATAAATTTTTCTATATCTGCTTGAAGCCTGCATACGTCAATTGTGTTATTTATAAATGAAAACATTTTTAAGTCCAACAGAAATTTAGCAAATGAGAAGCAATTGCTAATGTCGTTGATGAATAACAAAAAGAGTAGCGGACCTAAAACACTTCGCTGAGGCGCTCCAGAGTAGGCAATGAATGTTTCAGGGGATACGCCATCAATTGTGACCACACAACGCCTTCCACATAAATAGGATTTCAACCATGCTAGGAAAACAGAGTCAAACCCGAGCGAAATAATTTGATAAAATTTGTGAGAAGCTCTGTCGGAAGCTTTGGAAAAATCCGCCCTTGTTGCCCAGCTGAGGAGGCTCTAATACAAAATTCACTAAAAATGGGGCGAATAGACACTATACAGTCCAGAATATTTGTTTCGAATACACCTCTAATTGGTCAGCTTGAAACTGGTTTAATTACGGCCCCTTTGGAACTAGTCTAACTACTTCCATCTATCACTAGCTCATGAACGAGAATGTTTGCCAAGTTTGAGGTATTCACTGGAGGGTAGTCATGTTAATCTATATGTATATTTATAAATGTATGTATGTACTTATGTGTAAGCACATATAAGTTATTCATGTGATTTATAATCAAACGGAAATGTCTGCATAAACTGCTGCCTTGGCAAATAATAAATATATACATAAATAATTATGTGTTCATGTACGCTATGATGAAAGCATATTTGCGATGTAAATACCAATGTTTGATTGAATAAATTGTATTAAATACCAAAGTCGGTGACATAAATTTTACCAAACTTGCCGAGTGCTTAGGGCTTGGCTTAGTTTAACTCTATAAACACAGCTGACGCAAACAAGGCTCAAGCAACGGAGCTACAATTAATTGGATAAAATATGAGGGAACTTGCATTATGAAGTAAAAAGAAGAACCAATTCTAAGATCTTCTAATATCAAAATCTGCAGAACAAATAACAGATGCAAATTATCAGAAGTTCATGTAGGACTTATTAAAACAGTAAAAATTACTGGACCACGACTAGGCGGCTAATATGAGTGTCTTTACTAACTGAGTGTAGGGCCAATAGTGGGTTGTATTGAGAGCTCTCAGCCAAGCAAAACTTTTTTTGATAATAACTTTAGTAGGACTAAAGTATAACGGCTGACTAATGTCGCTTAGAGATTTCTTACAGGTTAGCTCACTTCTTATAATCGACCTCGTTCACATCTGCACCGAATGAATCTCTCACCTGTGACACCATGAATTTAATAAAACAAAATTCAAGAAAATTGTAGTAGATTCTACGGTCATTAGGAATATGGCCTCTTAACCTTCATAACGGAGTCAGAAGATGCCATGGCTGGCATGGAGGCTAGGGAAATTCTCTTGGAGTACAAAAGATCTGCTTGCCTCCCTCTATCAACTTTAGGTTACCGGACCAGTGCAGTGTATTCCAAGTCTGGCTGGGCTTCGCGTCAACTCAGCGAACGCTGGGCAAGTACACAAACATGTAGAGTCGCGAAATCTGTTTGGCCACGTGTGGATCGGAGGCGTTCAAGGCATCTTCTGGCACTAGCTCAGTTCTCAAATTTCGTGAGTGCCCTTACAGGCCACTATCCGCGTGGTGTGTATGCTACGAAACTCGGCATTACTTCGAGTCCTTTTTGCGTTAGCTTTGTGGTGGTAGAATCATCTCAGCACCTTCTAATTAGCTGACCGGCTCCCGCGGGGCTAAGATTTAGGCATTGTTGGGTTACCCTAATGGCATTCGCAACAAATATTAAAATACTCAAATGTGAGTTATACACTTTAAGGTTTATCAGCACTTGCTTTTCTGTGAAATAAGTAGGCTTTGATTTTCTGTAGAAATAAGTAGGTTCTGTCTTTCTATAGAAATAAGCAGGCTTGGATTGAAATATTTTTTGTATATAAAGGGGAACATTTCTATAAATGGTTGGTCAAAATTGTAAATCGTAATTTGAAGTGAATAAATTAACTTATATTTTTTGTCGTCGCACAGTGCGGCCGATTCCCAAAAAGCTGGCCAAAAGTCGAAAAAAAAAGTTTCTAGATAGAGTTTTTTTGTCTTTGGGTTGGCTACAGTAATGCCTTGAGTAGTGAAAACCGTTCATAGAAACGTCCTGTACCCTAAGTATCCTCTGTATTTTCAGTCGCAACGTGGCCTTCGTTTGAGCATCGTATTACTGTCGATGAATAGTGAAAGTTGTACACATTTGAAAGATTTTGTAATGGAGTAAATTGAACAAAACCAAATGGAATCATCTTCGGAAGGTTAGTAAAATGCGAGAAATCTTTAGTACATATCAATACCTCGACACAAAATTTTTAGCTGCAGCAATACGTAGATACATTTTTTGCAATTTTTTTTATAAAATTTGAGTTTTCAAACTGTATAGTAATACAACGCCGTCATATGCTGCTTTAAAACCTATTAAAGGTTACTCAAAAAAGTAATGGTTACTGAATAAAACAAGATTCAGCTGCTACCATTTGCTACCTTGCGACCCCGAAAACATATAAATTAACATGCATCTTGATTATGTTCTTGAATATACGCTATTTCAGGTGAGGGGGTGGCCAATAGGGGTGGAAGGGGGTGGATTTTCAAAATTTTAAGATCAAATTCGTAATCAGCGACCCCGACAACGCCCGAGTAAGAAATTTTGAATCAATTACTTAATTTTTTGAGTTTTGGCCAGATTTTCGGGAATCGGCCGCACTGTGCGTCGTTTCGTCTGTAGCTGCAGAATTTTGGTTTCCTTAAGGATTTTAGTTTTATACTCAGTTCGTCTCAGACTACACGATTTTTTCGTCATTTCGTCGCAAACAACAGGAATTGTCGCTTCTCTGGCCAACATTTGTGCACCCCCACTACCTAAGTTTTGTGCTGCCTTGGAAAATAATCCTTGGTTCAACAGGCATATTGGCTCTCATTTCTTTGCTACGTCTGCTGATATAGCAGGGCTCGATATTTGCAACCTGATGAGCTTCATCCAGCGTGAAGCAGTTAACGCAATCGTAACTAAGTCATCGTTCGTAATTCACAATTACCCCACACACCTTGCCCTCATCCTCCTTTCGTTCTATTTCTTTTCTTCGAATTTGATTTCTTCGACCAAGTGTGCCCACTCTTTGGCCAACCATTTTAACTTATCTCTCTCTATCTTTTATACTCGATATCTTATCTAATTTCCTAAATAGTTATTGCTAATTAATATTAATATAATATTGATAATACTTCGAACGCTTTTTGGACTAAAAACAGTTTTACCTGGTTTTGAAGGGTTATGCCTGTTTACAAATTTCTTAGTGCAGTGAACTGAATATTGCTCTGTGTGCAGAATGAAATATAGACGGACTAATTTGGTCAAGCAAAAATATTTATTCTAGCAAAAATATTATTTTTGGCATTTCTTGATGCACACGCCATGATGCATATGCAGCTAAACTCGATTTTTGAAACATAGGCTCGTTCATGCCACGCTCACCATCTAAAACCTTTTTGGGTCTTAGTTTTGGCAACATCGGTCACTTCTTTGGAGTCTATTTATTGTCTTCAATCGTATAGAAATCTACCCAACTTCGGCTTAACCGTCAAACACCAACAGACCTTGCCTATATAGTTAATTGTCAACTAATCGTATTTGTCACTTGTTTTAAATACTATGTATATTGAATTTCTTCTAAATGAGCTTGAGGGCAGGGAATCATCCCTTCAATATTACTCTCATTCCGTCTCATTGTAAATTAAATTACTTATTGTCTAGGGACAGGTGTAATATTTTAAGGAAGCAAATAATAAAAAAATCGTATGTAGTATTGATTGACTGCTCTTAGTTTTCTGTGCACACCTAATATTTCCCATATGTATGTATGTACGGTAGTATACGTTTTAATTGCCTTGCCGTCGACTGTACAGATATTGGCTAATTTAAGATACCGATTTTGTTGATCATTGTGGGTTAATCAAACAAATAGTTGGCTCACTCGAGTGCCAGCACTCACGTCACTGTTGCCATTTAAGATTTGGGAGTTGTAAGAGACTTCGTTTAAAGAAAAAATTGTAGAAAGAGACTGTCGCTTGTTTAAAGCATGTAATCTTAACAGTTTAAGAGTAATACTCAAAACAAAAAAGGTATACACTCTAGCAAATTGTAAGAGGTAAATTGTTTCTGCCTGATTTATTTAAGTTGTTTACCCAAGCGTAACCACGGCAAGCTATTACTTATTTTGTTGAAAATTTGCGCCCATAAGACCAATGAGCACTTAATAAAATATTTTTGTAGTCATATTCAGCGACACGATAACAAAGGATAATAGCATTTACCTTAATAAAAAATATAAAAGCTGTTACGGTTATCATACATACGTAAATATGTATACATGTAGGACAAAACATAAAATAAAAAAATCACTTTCAAACATCCATTATACACAAAAGAAAAAAATCACAAAAATGCAACCGCAACACGTACATATACGGCACAGTGACGCATTTTAAGAAACCCAATTCGCATAGAGGAATAGTTTTTTTTTGCGCCAGAAGCAGCAAGTGACAAGTAAAGCTAACTATAAATTGAATTGAAACTACCTGCCCATGTGCAAATGTGCAAAATAGTCATAAAAAACTAGTGCTAGCTAATGCAAAACTGTTATCTGAAATTTTGTTCTAACAAAAAACACTATTTGCTGCCGGAAGTCTATCCCTACCAAGCAGCCTCATAAGCTCACACCATCAGCATTGTTTCCGATATACGCACAAGGTTAAACATTGATTCTGATTTTGCTTTTCGGGTTTTGTTTTTGATTACATCTGCCGGTAACTTTCACTAATTAGATTCGAGCTCTAACGAAACTCGAAAGTCAACAGCACCAAAGGTAACGGCCGGGTCGTATGAGTAATCAGAGACATGCATTGCACTCGGGTTTTACATACATATCCATGTATATATGATATTTATGTATATACATATACATATTCATGTATACATGCATGTGCGAATGTTTGTGGGCATGTATTGTATGATGTAAGGGTAAAAATTTAATTATGCCAATATAAAGTGTGGTACTGTGATGTGTAAAGCAACGATTGATGTTTCTATCCCGTCTTTGTTTTTGTGTGTGTGAGTGGTTTTTGTTGCGTTGAGTTTTCAATGTAAAAATCAATTAGTTGCGACAACAAAACATTGGCCGCCATTATTGCACAATCATAAACTCTACTGACGCTTATGAAGCTCCGCCAAGGGAGATGATAAATATAAAGGGTTTTTAATAAGAGGTGTTATTTTGATATTCAAAGAAAAATGCTATTTGTTAATATAAATGATCGGATATTTATTTCATTATAAAGAGGAAGGTATGCCATTAATAGTGAAAATAACATCAGGCAAATAACCACCACGACCAAGCTTACAGGACAATATGCTTTTCATGAGATTTTCCATAACCGAATTGCAAAGTGGCTGCCCTTCGCCCTCTATAGCCTCACGAATTCCATCTTTGAGGTCTTGAATCGACCCTGGGCTGTTGGCGTAGAGCTTCTCTTTCACGTGGCCCCAAAGAAAAAAGTCACAAGGTGTTAAATCACAAGATCTCGGTGGTCAATTGTGATCACCGTTTCGCGGTGTTATCTCTCTTTTCCCGTAAAAGATCAATGGTTTCGTTGCTTGCTTTCGTAGCGCCGTCTTGTTGAAAATAAACGTTATCCAGATCAATACCATTAAATTCCGGCCATAAAAATCGTTAATAATCTTTCGATAGCGCAATCTATTCACCAATAACACCTGTTATTGGAAAACCCTTTATATGCACAACATATGCACATAAATATTTACATACAGATACGTGTGCTAGTATGAACATTTACCAATACAAATGCATACAATGATCCACGGTATACGACTTATCTTAGATGAAATATTCAAGCAAATATGACAGTAATCACAATCAGTGACCAAATATAACAGTTAACCCAAATTTACAAATTGAAAGCGTTGCGCGAATTCTGAAATTCAATGAAACAGACATTTCATAACAGTTATTAGATGAGAAATTTTTTTTCCATTGCCGATAAGAGTTATTTTCCAATGTTTATTTTTCACGTAATAACTGTTATTGCTTACGAAGAGATTATTTCTTTTATATAAAGGTTATCAAGCAGGTTACCTCTTATCGGCGAAAAAAAAAAATGTTGTTCATCTAATAACAGTTATGTAGCAAACTTTTAGCGATAAAACTTATAACTATATTATAAAACTTGTTCCCAAAATAGTTTAGTGTCGAGCAAATATAATAAAAACACATAATCAATTTTTTAACTTCTCATTTGATCTATTTTATGCACTTGAGGGTTCCTAACATCTTTGAGGTAAAATCTTCAAAATCGCTTTAAGTAGCTATAGTAGCTAGCTCGACTATAAAATGAATAATCGAATAGGTATTTAAAACTCTGTGGTTGACAGCAACGAAAAATTAGCTATTTCCATTAAAGTATGCATTTTGGGTTATCAGGTGGAAAATAGGGAAAAAATAATCTCGTATAGATAAGAGAGAAATTGGGGGGCCACTTGCAGGAAAGTCATGTGAGGAGCAGATTAGAACATTTTCTGTTAATATAAAATTTTTAGTTAACCTAACATTTTTTGTTCTGTTGGGTTAATTTTCCGTTAACAGAGCATTAAAAAATATTACATTTTCTGTTAATGTATTATTTTTTGTTAACACAACATTTTCCATTAACATCAAATTTTCAATTAACGTAAATGTAGCACTGTAAGCACGTTCCGTCAACAGATATTTGTCTGTTGTAATGAACATTTTCTGTGAATACAACACTTTCCGTGAGGCAAATTTTGTGTTAAGATACAATTTTCAGTTAACTATAACTATATCTGTTAACATAACATATTATGATAACTTAATATTTTCGGTTAACGCTAAATTTTCAACATTTTCTGGTAACATAACATTTTCTGTTAACACAAAATTTTCTGTTAACATAAAATTTGCTGTTAACCTAACTTTTTCTGTTAACAAAACTTTTTATATTAACGTAAGATTTTATGTTAGCATAATATTTTCTGTTAACACAACATTTCCTATTAACATAACATTTCCTGTTAATGCATCATTTTCTGTTAACACAACATTTTATGTTAACTCAAAATTTTGTGTTAACATAACATATTCTGTTAACATAATATTTTCTGTTAACGCAACATTTTATGTTAACTTAACATTTTCTGTTAACACAGCATTTTATGTTACCTCAAAACTTTCTGTTAAAATAACATATTCTGTTAACATAAAATGTTGTGTTAACAAAAAATAACATTTTCTGTTAACCTAACATTTTCTGTTTGCAGTTTCCACAATTTAGCTTTGAATGTAAGTTACCACTCTTTACAAAAAAATGTAACCCCCTACTCACAAACTTTTATGTTTGACATCGGCCACTGATACATATAAAAACATAACAGCTTTACATAAATAAAACGGTAACCACGGCTTTAAATAGATATGGGTGTATGGATGAGCAACGGTGCATGTGCTAAGAGAATGAGCGTGAATGTTGATGAGTTTAATGCTATATAACATGGTTTGCATTTAATAGTACACACATACATATGTATATGAGGTTTACTAGTATGTGTGAAATACACAAACATAAATATCCAGCAAATGCATGTACGTGTTATTTCGAGTTGCTAGTGCCGGAACGATGTTGGTCATAGTGACATACACAGACATATACATACATGCATACATGCGTTGGTATGCACACGAGAAACCTACCTGTTGCTGCGCCTTGCACTTGTTGCTTAACAGTTCCGATAATTTTATCGCTTCTACTTTCCTTTTGCAAATTGTGCTCTATGATGCTATCGCTGAATGTTGCTGCATCACCAGGCACATCGTCCGACTGCTTATAAATTAATTTAGTTGGTAGTGGTGGAGGAAGTGGCGGTGGTGGAGGCGGCGGTGGTGGTGTCGGTGCTGTCGCTGTCGGTGTTATTATTAATGGTTCAGTTTGTGCGGATGTTGTTAAACAGTTTGTCGATGTGTTAGCATTATTTTTGTATTTTTGTAATTCGATCTCGGCATGCTCGGCACGTGCAATCGCCTTGCGTAATTCCTCTTCCAGAATTTCCACTTTCAGTTTAAAAGTGTTTAGTTCATCGTTAGTATTTTTTTGTATGGCCACTTCCATAAGAGATTTCTACGAAGGGGGCGGAAAATTAGTAGAAAAAAAAATTGTATATAGTTAAAGATGTGTTATGTATAAGCAGCATGGAAAACGCCAGCCAATATAATGTAAAAGAAAGTTGAGTTATACAAAACAAAAAACTAAAAACCACAAAACAAGGAAAAATATAAAACGAGCACAAATAAGGGTAACAGATGCGTTGAGAAGATAATAAATAAATTTAATAAGCATAATAGACAAAAGCGATAATAAATATGGAAATTGTTAGATAGATGTCAGTATGCTGATAGTACAGCAAATGTAACAGGATTAAGAAATGTTATTCAAAAGACGTACAATATGGAAACAGCGGATAGCCTTAATTTATTTGATTAGAAAATGTTTTTGTATTAATTGAAAAGTATTTTTATGGCAAGCGGAAACAAATTCGCCATTCAACTATACTAAAAGCAGCAAGTTAAGGCAAATTCCAACATAACAGGCGAAGCTTTTCAATCGGCGCCGCATTTTTTTATTTTTTTATTGTATTTATTTATTTTTTTTTTTATTTCTTTACTGTTTTTTGTTTTTTACTTTTTTTTTCCTTTTTCAAAAAAAAAACTTCAATAGAAGATTTATGCTGTACCTAAGTCTTTATGTTATTCGAAAGATGGCTTTTTATGGAAAGATTTTCAAGGAGAAAATAAACTCGGAGGGTTTTGGCTTTTTATGGGAAGATTTTCAAGGAGAAAATAAACTCGGAGGTTTTTTATTGCTTTTCGAGGCGTAGTCGCTATTAGAACATTTATTCATCGCAGTGGGCATCGTATACTTGCTACAAGGGGCTACTATTTATGGTTTAGAATTTATGAGATTTTCCAGTTAGATTCGTACGCGTATACTTCACAAAAGGTGGCACAAAATTGATCATCCAATGTTGTTTTTGATTCATTTTTTTACTAAATAAAATAAACTAGTTGGAGTGCGGAAAATCTTTATTTTGACCTTTAGGCGCTCCATTTCTTATCTCTTTGTATACCACAGCTGGCCTAGGCACGTGTCAAATATGATTGACGTACGACGCCATTTGCAAAAATGATAACTCTTCCGATAGAGTAAGCTTAAACTAACTTCGGTTTAATTCGAAACTGTTAAAATGGTCCGCAGATATACCTTGATTTGTTCGTGCTCCGAATCACTTTATTCCGACCCTTACCATAATTTCAAAGAGCTTCGCGATCGAATAAAGTCCTCATACTCCAACATGGCTGACCAATTGTCTTATTTAATTATTAGAGTGTGCTAGTTTTTTGTGTTAATTTATTTAAAATTTTTTTAAATTTTATTCAAATATTTTTTTTTTTTTAATATAATGCTATGGAACGTGCACATCTCTGACAGAAATGATATATGTATATAGCAACGTTCGAGAAAGTAGACAAACATGCTTTGATTTCTCGCGCAGTGTGAATTCGATCACAAGTCCTCTTTGAGTAATATGTATATTGCGCGGCACCAAACAAGCAACGTGTATTAATTTCGCGTTAGTATCAGAACATGCCCAACCAAACTTTTACTCAACGGTTTCTCGCTCACACTTTTTTGCAATTCTGTATTATACAAAAATTTCAAAAGCCGCCTACATTTATAGATCATTTTTAACTATCAGATAATACTTATGAAACCGGAATTTTGTAAACCAAAAACAAACAAAAAATATTAGAATACATATATTTTTGTACCATTATTCGATTCTATAATTGAATCATGTTTTTGTGCTATTAGAAAATATTTTTTTTCTTAGATACATACATATTTTTCTCATCTTATATTCAAAAGGCGATTTGTGCAACCTCCTTGTAGGCTGACGAAGGATGCAATATGAACTGTCGACTAAAATAGCTTCGCTTTGAGTCCGACGAACCACAATCACCAAAAGTGATTTCCACCCTGTTACTGTGCTTCGTCGGCTTCGAAAGTGACCTTACCATGGACTAGAGCCTGCTTACACCAGAGAAGTGAAGTCGTAGAGGTTCCAATTGTGGTGCTTGACTCTTTGCACTGATTATATCTAACCGAAGTTGACTTCTAGTGGTACCGTCTTTGGCAACCGCGGCAGAAATAAACTTAGGTTGGAGGGTTAGGATCAATGCCAACACTAAGAAGAAGAAGCCTGACTTTGGTTGCGAAAATCCCGAGTCATTCCGGGATGCAGTATCGGCTGCAAAGAGAATGGATTTAAATAAATTTCCCAGCCTTGCTTTAAGAAAACTACTTTGCGTAATCTCACTTAAAGTTGCGGGTGTTTTTGGAAGAAGACATGATTTCTTTTTTCCTTTCCAAGACAGTTTCCTTTTTAGAAATTCCTTTCGTCGCATCAATGGCGGGACCTGAGTAAATTTCGGTTTCATAGGTATACACTTCATTCAATGTTTCCCCCACCTAAGACAATCACCCTGAGACAATAATCGAGCACAGCATAAAAGACACACATAACAGAAACCAGATTTCTTCATGCAGGAAAGCAAATAACAAACAGCCGCATGGCAATATTAATTTTTAAAAGGCCCAACTCATGTACTCGTACGTATGCAGCAGATACAGTCACGAATATAGGTATATATCTTTGTAAACGTCTTCATTTGGTCTTACTCTGTAGTAGTTACGTTTGTTGCAAGTGCATTTTTCAACAACAAAGCGACGAAGATATTTTAATTTCCCCTCCACCAAAGCAAACTTGGTACGCCGGTATAGGTATGTATGTATGTATGCATGTAGTTTTGTGATATATTTGGTATTTGTGCCAGATTCATTATTGCCTAAGAGCTTCTGAACATATTTTGGAAAGGCCTAAAGAAGCCAGAAACTCGTTTTAAGCCCTAAATATACCAGATATTTATAATTAACTTTTTAGAAAATATATAACTTAAGTGTATTTATTTTATATATATTAAATATATATATATTTTTTTTATATTGTTGTAACTATAGTGGCAGCATAAATAATATTCGTTGTAGGCATTGCCCACGTCCAAATAAATTTAATGCGCTAAGATCGATTTGTTTTTGCTAGATAAATACTGGTCGTTATATGCCACATAATTTTAAATAGAACCAAATTAAAAAAAGGTTCATAATGTCAAATAGCCATACGGCACTTTAGGTTTGCTAGGCAACGAGGAGCTGATGGGTACAATGGCTCAAAAAAATAATCGGACTAACTTCACTTGAATGAAAAGTGTAATAAAACGTATCAAAGCACGCAGATTTTTTCAAATTTAGTACGAATATCTTATCCACCTTCTTATTTAGACCAATAACAAAAACCAAAAAAAACATTATAGTTTGTTTTCAACATGAAAATTATTGCAATGTAAATACAGGGTTTGATTGAAAAGTAATGAGCCTTCCCGCGCGGTGGGGGAAAATGATCGTTGTTCGCTGGCAACAGCGGTGCAGTCAACATCGCTCCGCGCGTGAAAGCTGTTTTAAAAGTGTGTTAGGATTTTGCAGTGGCGAAAATTCAGCGATCGTTGGAGCAACGTTACTCGATCAAATTTTGCGTAAAGCTAAACAAAACGAGTACCTAAACCATTGGGCTACTCAAGGAGGCTTACGGGGACCAATCTCTGTCCAGTGTCCAGGTTAAACGGTGGCACAAGTCTTTCAAGGAAGGCCGGGAGGACGTCGAAGACCCGACCTCATCAACAATTGGACCCTTTATCACGACAATGCGCCGGCGCACCCCGCCTTCCTCTGCATCTCTGCATTGGCCAAGATGGGGGTTCCGGTGCTTCCTCACCCTCCCTACAGCACAGACCTGTCTCCGCCGGACTTCTTCTTGTTCCCGCGCCTGAAAAGAAAGCTGAAGGGAAGGCGTTTCAACTCCATCGAGGCGATCCAAAAAACTGTAACAGCCGAATTGAACGCGATTCCGGCGGATGAGTTTGAAAAATGTTTCCTGCAGTGGAAGGACCGCTAACAGCGGTGTATTGACGCTCAAGGGTCCTATTTTGAAGAATATCGGTTGTATAAGCCAAAATACAAATAAAACTGCTTTAAAAAAATAAGGCTAATTACTTTTCAATCAACACTAATTTTTCGCAATTGTATGAATAATCCGACCATTAAAAAAAGAAGCTTAAAAATCATGACGAATGCAGAGCTTAAAATGTAATTACTCTCCTTTCTCCTCCAACATCTTCTACAGTCATCTCAACATTTACGGGACAAAAGTCCCGAAATTTGGAGCTCTATCGAGTGGCACGTCTCTAATAAGGTATTCTTAAATACAGGTACTGTATTGTGAACTCTTGGATTCTATCAAACTCACTAAGAGCCGAGTAGCAAAATCACATTAGGTGCAGCCTTTTGCACCCTTTCAACCGTGTGTGGCTTTAGGTGAATAAAACATAGGAAAATATGAAAGTGTTTCAAGTTGTGTTGACAAGATAAGCTGATTGCCCTGTCGAAGTGAACATTTCTAATGGGTACATTCTTTGTCTGTTAATATTTCTCGACGGCATACACATAACAAGCAGTTATCTAAGATATTCCCGTTTTATCAGCTAAACATTTTGTTAGGACTACTCAGATAGACTAACCGCTAGTACTTGCAAAGTCGGTAAATTGCCTACCCAAACAACAAAAATGCATAACCAAACCCTTACGATTCCTTCTTCATCCTTTACTTTCCTTGAGTACCCTTTTGCGAGAACTCAGTGGGGGCTTAATGCTACGCATATGCACATTATTCGGTCTATGAATATTGAACTTCTTTTAATATAATTAGAAAAAAGTTTAGAAAGTTCAACGCTCTTAGAACCACACCCTCTGAATACTCTTTTTTTCTAAGGGAGGTAGACTTGCTGGATAAACAGTATACTCGGCTACTACTCGGCTTGTAACTAATCTATAGTGCGATTTAGGTGTTGGGCACTCGGCGATAACACTCGGCCTGGGTCCAACTAATCTTGTTGACTGCTGTTTGGATGAACCATATTTTAGTTTGTTATTTAGTAATAGACTTCCAACCAGAAATGAGTGGGTTGACAATATAGCCGGTCCGAAAAAATTGCTTATGATTATTTACTGATGACTCAAAGCTTGACGATAAAGTTGGCTTTGGCGTCTACTGAAGTCAAAGTAATCACTGTAGCGTATTTCTGGCTGAAATTCTTACCATTCATGTGGTTAAGCAAAAATGTGACTATCTTTGAGAAATCTATATTTATGCTGATAGACAAGCGGAGATGAAATCTCTTGGTGAGATTGTTGCGCGCAAATACCAAACATGGAGGAATATTTCCGCATCCGTTTGATACGGGTGCCAGAGAATAGTGACTTACAAGAGAATTGTAAGACAGACAAATTAGCGCGAAAGGGCACTATCACTCGCCTCCCTCTTGGAGAGATTGTAGGTATAACCTTCTCAACCTACAAACTGCGTGGTATAAGTAGGATCGTCCCTTCAACTTGCTTACTTACTCCTTACTATACTGCTATCAAAAAATAATTTGGCCAGAATCTGACGTAAGGCGCTCAAAGGTCAAAGGAAAAACGTCTCTATGTTAGCTGCTTTGTTCACAGGCGACTGTCTCCTAAGCCGACATGCTCAAAGATTGAACGTACCTCGGTTCGACTATTGCAGAAGCTGCATGAATCAGGAGGAGGAAGAGCATGTCAGACATCTGTTTTGTCACTGTCCTGCGTGGCTTGCCCTAGGTTTATATACTTTAGCTCACCGTTCTTGAATGATACTGATGACCTTAAGGATATAAGGGCCAGCTAGATCAATGGGTGTGCACTTAAAACAACATGGTTTAACGAGGAGTAGCAGGTAAGCAGCTACTGTGGTATCACAATGGATAGGTAACGATCTAAGGGAGTTGGTTTAAAGACCGATTGCCACTTCTACCTACCTGCCTACCTAATGTATTTATAAGACTTGCGTAGACTGTCATTAGCAGTGTAAGGGCTTTTAGTAACTAAACTAGAAATTTTGCAAACAGTTTTTTCTTTGTTTTTTGTCAGAATACAATTTACCTACGTATTGCCAGTCGTATTTCAAATGAATTTTGCTAACCTTTTCGTGCCAATCTCATAAAAATGGGGCAAGTTCTAGAATTGCAATTATTCATTTGCCTAGTATTTTGTCTGATGATTGCGTTTTATTTTGCAGCATTTTTTTGTTGAAAACGTATGTTTTTTTTTGCTTCTTGTTGTTGGTGCAATTGAAAAATTAGAAAAATGAATCATGCGTTTTATACGTTTCAAGCAACTAAAGTCGGTCCGTTTATTACCTGGAGTCAGTGCACATAAAAGTGATAAACGTAAGTGCCGCTTCGCTAATTGTACACTCATTGCACACAATTTCAATTCAATTTTTAATAGAATACCAATAGAATATCCTTAAGCTTATTTGCAAATCTTGCAGCGTCAACTCACCATTTCTACAATGCGCTCATTATGATCGCGATTTTGACTTTCGACTTCCTCTTTTATTTGTTCGAACTCTTCGTTGGCCTGGATAGTGGTTGGTGAAGGACTTGGCTCAGTTTGCCCATCGGTTATGTCGCGTGTCTTCGCATTCAATTCATCGTTGCGTTGCTTTAATTTGATCAGCGCAGCTTCCATTCTGTGTTTTGACATAAAAAGTTTTCAATAAGTTTGAATTACTGGAAAAAAAGATATTAAACTTCTTTACTTTTTGCTTGTCTCAACGCTTTCCTTCATATTTTCCGTCAACAATTTGGCGACTTTGGTCAGATTGGTATTTTCCGTGCGTAGCGTTTCGTTCTCTTCCTCCAAATGGTGTTGCTGCAAGTATTCCAATTTTTAGTCAACTTTATTTTCTACTTTCATTTTACAAATCTAAACCTACATTCTCCAATAGCTCGGCTATTTTTTCATTCGCTTCATATAGCTGCAGTTCCACGGCATTCATAGAATTTTTCAATGTTTGAAATTCGTCAACCAAACGCTCGACCAGATCGCTTGTGATGGGCAGCGCTGCTGTAGGTTCCACATCGACAATACTTTCCATTTCACCACTGCTCAGCGTTGGTATAATCTTTAGTAGTTTGCTGCTCAAACTCGGCGAGGCAATGGGCGCCACAGCAACATTAAGAATTGCTGGTGGTGACGGTGGTGGTGTTGTGGAAGCAAGAAGCTTTTGGTTTTCTTGCAGCGACTGTAACTCATTCTCCAGGCTGTAATGAATGGCAGGCAAAATATGTTAGGAAAAAGGTTGTGGCACAATTATTTGTTAGCTCACCTTGTAATTTTCTCGATTTTCATTTTATGTAATTTGTCCAGAGCATTTCGTTCGCTGCCTAATTTATTGAATTTAACGGTAAGCTCCTTGATTTGTGTCTCGTTAACGAGATGTTGTTTCTTTAAAGCATCTAATTCCTCACGCACTTTGGTTTCCTTCTCCTCCAATTCATTTTGCGCTTTTTTGCCTGCAATAGAAATATGTATTAATATTTTTATGACAACCCGTCTCACTCTAATTCGCCTCGTTCTAATCGTCCTTATTAATTACTATTTTTTATTTACAATAATTTTTCCGATTTTTGAAAACTTAAATTCAATTTATGCAAATTATATTTCACTGTTGTTGTAACAGCGTAAATTATTCCCCATAAATTCTTTCCCGCCAAAAAAAGGAATAGCTGCAAATTTAATGGTATTCGAAATGAAAATAACAGTACTTATGTATATATATATTTGGTATATTTTAGGGGAAAAAAATGTCCAAAATCGCGTTTTTTGCTCTTTTAGATTAAAATATCACCTGATCAAAAAGTTCCCGAAACAACTACCATGAGACGCTTTAAGTCATTCATTTGAGTGCCGTGATTAACATTCCTACCAAAATTTTATCGTAATTGTTTGGAATTTGTAAAAGTTATGCCATCTTGAGTTAATCTACCTCTACCACGTGTTTTCGATTTGGTTTTACATTTACAATTTTAAAAATAATTTAGAATTTGCAACAACGAGTTTGTATAAAATTTTGCATTAAAAGTGGATTCAATGTTGGGAAAGCCTTAGAAATGTTGGGAGACTGTTTCGGCGTTTCGGAAAAGATACTCTAACGAAAACAGCCGCTTGCGAGTGGCATGAACGCTTCAGAAGAGATCGTGAGCCTATCGAGAATAACGAAAGTAGTGGCAGGCCATGTCGACGAGAACTGATGAAAGGATCAATAAGAAAAAAGTTGATCAATTAGCCATCAGAGAGCTGGCAGAAGCTGCTTATGGATCCGTTCAGGACATTGTAGTTAATGATTTGAGTTTGCGACGTATTGATGCAAAGTTGGTCCCTAAGCACATGGATTTCATGTAACAAATGGGCAGCATTGTTATCGTCAAAGACAGGATTTCCAAGGCTGAATATTCATCAGGCGACTCAACATTTAACAAACGTATCATTACTGAAGACGAAACGTGGGTTTATGAGCACGACATGCAATCCAGACATCAGGCGAGTGAGTGGAGAGCTCCGAATGAACCATTGTGAACTACGTCGTCTTTATGGATTACAACTCTATTGTACATCACGATTTTTTTAATCTTTGCCAGAAGGTCAGATAGTTAATGACGTTACGTGAAGCAGTTCACAAATTCGCCAAAAAAAGAGGATCTGTAGGAAAACATCTCGTAGATTTTGCACCTTGATAACGCACCATCATTATCGGTGAATTTTGACCAAGAACGAAACGAATACCATCCAACAGCCGTCGAATTCACCAGACATGGTTTGCTGCGATTTTTTCTATTTGAACGAGTCAAAAAACCACTACGGGAACCTCTTCAGCATTTTAACAGCCGAAAAGAAGTAATGAAAAAATCGAAGATGGCTCTGATGACCAGGCTCGAAAATAGAGTTCCAGAATTGCTTCAAGAGCTGGATCAATCGCTGGCATAAGTGCGTTGTAGGTGATGGGGAGTCCTTTAAAGCCGATAATATCACTTTTGAGGAAAAAACATTGAATTTTTTAAATATATTCTGGTAAATTTTTGAGCAAGGTGGTATCTCGGAAACCTGAGCCACCAGAACATTTATGGCCCACGATTTGCATTTTCATTCATCACGTCGAAAACCTTTGGAAAAGTATACTCTGGTTTTTGGTAAAATAGGTTTGCTTAATTTTATTGGCCCGTGTAATTAGAAAAATAATGACACCTCTTATCAGTTTTCGAGTCGTGGTGTCGGCATAAACCCTCAGCCCTTCATTTAAGTCGCTAGTCTGAGAAATTTATAACATTTGTAGACACTAAGCGTCAGCTCCAACATGCACCAGAAAACCGCCAGCTGGGTTTGAAGATATTAGCTTGATTTTTTTATTTTCTAAATTGAGTTCTTTTCGACTACTACTTGGCCCATCTCCAACCTTATAAGGCATTTCTTATTGAACATGCCCTAATATTACACTCATTTTTATTTTCCTACATATATAATATTTTATGATTTTAAAATTAACTTCTTCGCATTTTTTACTCACCATTTTCAATTTCGACTTTCAATGCTTTATTCTCCTCCTTCAGTGCAATATTATCCTCCAGCAGAGTAAACAGATCAGTTTCGGGGTCTTGCTCATTATAGTCAGGATCTCGCACACGACTGCGACTGCGGGTTTTACCTTCTTGAGTGCGAAAGCGTGCAACAGGAATGCGTCCACGTCGTTCCATCTTTCAGCCGGGTAACGTTATTGTAACGGCAAATAAATGCTGATTGTTAAGCAAAAAAAAAATGGAGAAAAGATGTTGAATTAAAAAATTATTATTTATTAGTTGTTTTGTAATTTTCCCCAACACCTAAGAAATGATGGCTGTATTGACGTTAGCTCAAAGAAAATAAAAAGCGCGCGCCATTTTTGCCGCAAACCTAAATTTGTACAGAGTTTTTCAAGCAGGAGTTTCTAGAGTTTTAGCAGTGTTTTGTTTTGACAGCTGTGGCGAACAAAAAATATATTAGGTAAAATACACTACGTTGGTTTTACTGAAGAAATCATCTTCTCATTCCCATTTGTATGAGCACAAACAAAAATAGCCGTGTTTGAGTACGGGAAAATCAACGGCAATATGTGCATCCCTCTTTTGTTACTTTTTGGTGGTTATTTTTCTTCGTAAATCGTTATCGGATGTGTTGACAAAGCGTGTTTTGCCCTATGGCTGATGGTATGCAATTTGACGGTTTGTGGTTTCAACAAGAAGGCAAGACAAGCCATACAGGCAATGAAACAATCAATTTATTGCAAAGGAAATTCTCGCGGAGAATAATTTCTCCTTATTCTGCAGAAATTCGGTCACGAAAAACACTCGATTCAACAACTTTGGATTATTTTCTGTAGGGTCATCTCAAAGATAGAGGTTATATGAATAAATGTCAACGAAAATTTCACCAAATGGGTCGGTATTATTGTATTATTACTAGTAGAAGAGTTCCTACATTTGACAATAAATAAGCAATGCCTAATTTGAATTTAGGTAAGGTTATGGTGGTAGTCGGTCTGTACAATCAACTCACTTAGACCTTACAGATCCCTTGTAATACCACTGTGCGACATTCGGAACCTCTTTTATGTATCCTCATAAAACTAGTTTGCGGCTCTTATGAAGCGCAGGATAAGTCCAATCCCCACGCCGGACAGTTCCGTAAGAGAACTGAGAAAGTATCTACCTAGAAAAGCTGCTCTGATTTCAGCTATGGCTAGACAATTGCAGAGGAAGTGCTATAATAAATTGTTTCTTCCTCTTCCTCATCTCTACCACTTCTACAATATGCATGGGAGAAAACTCCTAGTCTCAAGGAATACCTCCCAAATAGCCAATGACCGATTATACAAACCACGATCTTTGAGATATCCTCTCTTGAGAGGCTAAACAGCTCCTTTCTCTTTTTCTTATTTATTTACGGCCTAGCTGTTACCCATGTGCTTCATCTCTCTATGACCTATTGGCCTATTATATAATCTTGTACAATATTTGATTATTAGTTTGCTCGTGGCCACAGGTATCCCAATCGTACTTCTATAACTAGGCAGTTAACGAGTAGTACCTTTCCTGGCTAGTTCATTTGAATTTTAAGAAGAAACTCCAGCTTGAAGATCCTTGTACTTATGAGTATATAGAAATATCTACCTTCTTTCCACGCCTTCACTTTCAAAGGCCTTTCACTTTGCCGTGAATATTTCACCCAGCCGAATATTTTTACAAAAATAAAAGACAACATATTTTCGTTTTGTTTAATCCATTATACTATGAGCGCACGGTTACTCCTACATATCCATAGAAGAAATATGCAGTCGTATGTACGCTTCATTTTTTTAATTTGTTTTATTTTTACTTAAAGTCATAATGCTTCTTTAGACAAGCCGTCTAACAAGCTTCGGTGAAACGAAGCATCTCAAGCTGTCTTGCAGTTTGCAGTTTGCTATTTGCGTTTTGCTTTTTCTTTTTCAATTCTCTTATTGATTTCATTTTATTTAGAGTTGTGTATTTGATACGAGCATATCGAATGCATGAATGGATTATATATAATGCATGATGTTTTCGTTTTTCTTTTTTTTTTTTGTTAGATAATTTCTATTATTGGTAGGTTAGCGCTTTTTTTTATTTTTTTTTGGATCGCACAGTACCCACATACATTCGTATATATGTAGATTATATGTATGTATGTATTTCGTATCTGTTACTTATTTCATTTTGTCTGTTTAGCCTGTTTTCTAGATAATGATGCTGACTTACTAACACTTACTCCACTTCACATTCTGCTTAGTTTCCGTGAATACTTGGTATTTATATGTAATTGATTAGGTTTACATTTTTATTCATTAAATTTATAATTTTTCAATTCTTGCATTATTTTAAATTTTTTAATTATTCTCTTTCTTTTATTGGTTTTACACGAAAGACTTTCATTTATTTATAATAAACTGTATTAAATAAACAAAGAGACAGGTTGCCGTTTTTGAGACTAACGAAGTAATATTTGGACTCCTTTTTGGTCCTTTCTGGTCTTTGAAATAAATTTAATGTTGAAATTAAAAAAAAAAAATTAATTTTCGTTGTTTTTAGATTCAATATTTTGGATTTTATAAGTTCTTAGATGTAAAAAAAAGTTAATAAATAAATAAACTTAATAATAAAAATAACAATCATGAAAATTGAAAAATTTAATTCAGTAAAGGTTTTGAAAAATGTTTTACTACAAAGGTTTTCCAACAATCACAAAACACTGGGAAGTTTAGTAGAAATTAGGGTGCCCTCTGTAGAGGGCACAAAAGCCTTTGAGGTGCAAACCTCCAAATAAACCTAAGTCTAGTAGAAATAGGGCTCAAAAATCATTGATCGGCGATATTGTGTGGAAGAAAAGTAGCTAACATATATTTCAAATTATATCTTTTTTTTAAATTTAAATTGGCATATTTTACCTGGCATAATATTATGGGGCAGAGGATGGAACAATGAATACAAAAGCGCGAACAAGATTTCGTTTTGTGAATCAAAAAATGCACATTCGTAAATTAATTCAATTTTTAGTGAAATAAATATTTTCAAAAAGGAAAGAAATTTCAAAAATTTTAATTAAAAAAAAATCTAAATTTTCCAAAAAACAAAAAAAAACAAATTTTTTCACAAAACAAAAACAATTGAATTTATATTTTCAAACAAAAAAAAACAATTTCGTTTTTCAAAACATGTATAAAATTACAAAAAAACAAAAATAGATAAAAACGATAATTTCAAGATAGTTCAAGTAATCGCTCCACAAAAAAATCATCACTCAATCAATCTTTTTTACGTTTTTCGTTAAAAACGAGCTCGTTAAAAAATTCATAAAGATGCAACAATCAAAACTTAATACATTTAACATTTAAAATTTTTTTTTGAAAAAATGTGAATAAACTTACAAAAACATATTTATTATAAATCAAGTAATTCGAACAAAAAAATCATCACTTAATCAAAAAGAAACAAAAAAAATCTTTTATCCGTTTTTCATAAAAAACGCGTACATTTAAAATTTCTGTAAGATGCAATGATCAAAACCTAACACATTTTTAATTTGTTTTTAATTTTTTAAAAATTTCCGGTATAAAATTACAAAAGAAAAATAAAAATTTTATGGAGAAAACCGACTATTTCATAAATCGAGTATTTCGCACAAAAAAAAAAATCATCACTCAATGAAAAAAAAAAATTGTCTTTTATCAGTTTTTTATAAAATACGCGTTCATTAAAAGTTGCAGTACTCAAAACCTAATACATTTTCCATTTTATAATAAATAAATAAAATTACAAAAACAAATATACATACATATATATTATATAAAGAAAAACGATTATTTCATAAATCAAGTAATCCGTACAAAAAAAAAAAATTATCACTCAATTAAGAAAAAGTGTCTTTTATTAATTTTTTATAATATAAAATACGCGCTCATTAAAAATTTCAGTAAAATGCAATAATCAAACGTTAATAAATAATATACAGTTTTTTAATATTATTAAAAATTTTCATATAAAGTAATTTAAAAAACTAACTTTGTCATGGAATGAAATCAAATGGGAACTGCTCGCCATATAAAAGTGATAAGTCAGTCAAATATTCCACTACACTAAACTTTCTCGCTCGATTTGGACTTTATTACTAACGGTAAATTACTTGAAAACTACTGGATTTCAAATTTGTTCACAATGAAAATCTTGAGAATTAGCAGTAGTGCATACAATTTTGAATCGTAAAAAAATCGGGCTGGTTTTTGAATCTTTTAATAAATGTATAGGACAATACACAATTTAGAGCAAATGACTTGGTATCATGGTTTTTGCCAATTATGACTGTAAATACACGCATTTAGTTGTTGTGTTGTCATGGTAATTTGCAATTGTCTTATTAAGACCAAATTATTTGCATAAATATGAACTTCCCAAATGTTTTTTAATTAGGTATTCGTATGATTTGCCACGTCTAATACCAGTTGCTGGAGAGGAAAAATATTCACAAAGTCAAAGGCTTATGAAAAAAATATAAGAATAATGTAAAAGAAAATAATTATAATAATTAAATAACCAAAAAAAAAAATAATAATAATAATAATTAAATAACCAGAAAGTAATATTTAAAAAAGGGGGAAAAACACTGCCCATAAACAAATGAGAAAAATCTTGTTAGATTCAAAACATTTATATAAAAAACTGCTAGGTATAAAAGTTAAAGATTCGATCAGTGTTTAGTATACTTGTGAAATAATTCCTGAAGGAAATTACTTCGTACAAAAAAAAAAAAATAAAAAATAAGTGGAATTTCTACAAAACGCTAAAACGTGGTAGCCTTTCTGACACAGATATTTGAGTAAAAAAAAAACATTCTTGAAAATTATAATTATATTACAGTTTTCAGGCCTCGAAAAAAATGATAATAATAAATATATAAAGAAATACAAATAATAATTAAAAAAAAAATGTGTCCCACTGCCTATGGACCATAGTAAAAAACATATGTAAATGAAAAAAAAACCTTAATAAAAAAATTTGTTAAATGATTTGCTCAATTTTTTTTCACAATTATTTTTCAAATATAGCAAAAGTATTGCGTCAAAATTTTCGGTGTTTAGTATATTTGTTAAGTTATTCCTAAAGGAAGTGAAATGTTACTCTTTTGTCAAAAAAAAAGTTAAAAAGATTTTAGGAATTTAGAAAAATAAGTAAAAAACAAAATTAAGTAAGACAAAAAAAAAAATTCAGTAAGACAAAAAAAAAAAAAAAATTCAGTAAGACAAAAACAAAAAAAAAATTTTAGTGAAAAACAAAAATTGAATACAACAAAAAAAATTAAATAAAGCAAAAATAAAACGTTAAAGTAACGTAGCCTTTTCACTCAGATTTTTAAGTAAAAAGTGGCGCTCTTGAAAATTATATTTATGTTACGGCTTTCAGGCCTCAAATTTGAACATTAATCCAAGTCTCGTTAAAAAAAAAACATAATTTTTGAATTTTCTACTATTAAAACTAGAAAAATTGATTTTTTTAAATAAGCAGTGGAATATGGGAGCGACTATAACGCGCAAAGATTTTAACTTCTCGTTTCTCACTAGCGGAAGTCACTTTATTTTGGGTGAAAGGCTTGCAGAGATTGCGAGTGGCCACACCGAACTTATAAATTTACATTTGATAGAAGAAAAAGGTGTTGTTCATAAATTGCTGATTTTAAGTTGCCACTAATTTGCGCTTGCTGTAAAAATTAATAATGCACATTTCGCTCTTTCTACCCGAATTCAAGGGTCTCATGAGTGAGGACACAAAAGACCATGAACTCGAAGTGCACACCTCAAATAAATCAAATCTAATCTAATTTCTAAGTAAGAATATTTGTTTCACTCTTTCAAAAATCAAAATTTATAATAAAAAAAAAATAATTCGTTTTTTTTTTGCAGATAATAAGAAGAGAAAAACATAAATTTCATTTTTGTTTGTTAAATATGCTTTTACTCATTTTTATTTAATAATTTGTATACCTCGACTTCAAATAAACGCCACTTTCAAATTTATGAATTAACTTCTTTATATTTTGCGAATATCTCGTTTCCGTAGATCATTTTACAATGATGGCCCCATACATACAAACATGTATTGTATATTTTTAGGGGCTTCAACTATTTCAAATAACTTCGTTAGCCTCAAAATGTAGCTGAATTCTTTTTAATGATTTTTCAGTAAGATGGTTATATAGTTTTTTCTTTTTCATTCCACACATTTGCTGGCTGGCTGTGTGTAATCAATATTTAGCATTATTGCATTCATTTTATTTTACTTTTCATTGCGATCGAATGGTATCTAAAATTGAGAGCTACTTAAAAATTATACGAAAAAAATTGCGAAATTTAAGTTTTCCTTTTTTTGTTTTGTTACTTGTCTGACGTTTATCGCGTGTAGAGTCCTACAATTAGTGGAAAGCCTTACTCTTGAATATGGAGGCTTTACTATTAATTGCTACGAAAACCTTTATACAAAAAGGAATAGAATATAGAATAATTTAACTTTTAATAAGTATGTTTATGCTTATGTTGTACATAGAAAATAAATAAAGGCGGCTTAAAGCGCACAGGGTACATGTTTTTCTGCTTTAAATAATTTTTGTTTTCTTTCTTTTCTTTTTGGAATTTTTTATTCTTTTATTTTTGTTCTAAAATACTTTACTCTTCACATTGGAATTTCCTCTATAGTATCAATTAGTTAAATTTTGTTTTTTTTTGTTTTTGTTAATTTGATTTTATTTAAATCTTTTTTATCATCGAACGTTTCACAACATTTTCAGTTAGAAAAAAGTTACAACAATTCTTTGGAATTTCTGTATGCTTCTCGTGAATTGCGGTTTATGGATTTCTTCCACTTGTAGTGAGATAGTGAGATATTAATTTTTTGAATAATGCTTTGTGATTTTTAACCTTTCTGTGTAGTTGTAGTTCTGTTCTTCATTCAACAATTACATGAAATATTGCCAATTTTGTTGTTGTGTGTATAGTAAAGGTGGTGTGCGTGTGTGATTTGGTTAAAAAAAATTGTTTTTTTTTTTGAATAAATGAAATAATTATAATACCGATAAAAGAATTCAGACAGCCGTTTAATGTGGTTAATGTGATGGTAAGTTTTTAACACAAAAATTTTCTTAAAAAAAAATTAACAAAAAACAATACTTAATACTACTACGAAATTTGCTGCACTACTCGAATGCAATGTGCAATTTTATACATGTGGCGTAAACAGGTATTTGGTGAAATTTTATTAATCGTACTACTATTCCCAAAGGGTAAAGGTACCAAAGAGACCAAAATGCATTAAATGAAGTATACAAAAAGCGGCGTTTGTATGTGTGCTTAGCTGCAGAGAGGCAATGGAATGGCTTGGCTAAATGTACGTAGGCTGTTGAGGCCCATGGAAAGGTTAATAGGCATGGCAAGGTGATGGAGGGCAATGAGTGTGATAAATAAGTTATGTGCGTGGGATTGTGAATGTGAATGTGATTGATGTTTCGACCTTTGCTTAAGCATTTATATACAAAACAATAATAAGTAATAGGAATGATTAGGACCGGTTGCACACAGAAATTACGCGCAAGAATGCGAGCACTTGACGAGTAGCGGTTAAGCGCGCACGCGAGGTAGGCAGCAGCATTGACGTACCTGCGCAATGACGACGCATTCCGTGTGCGTTTTTGTGTACGCATTTCTTGGCCTTACTGCTTGTGAAAAGCAAAAGAGGGTATTTTGCATACCTCTTTCTCACTTTCTTTTCCTGTTAGAGATTCAGGTGTGGGTGCTTAGATTTAAAACTAAAATTTTAAATTTACATCATATATTCTAATTGTACTACATAAAATATATGTATAAGTGTTAGCGTCAGTTTTTTCTCTCTTGCATCGTTAAGGTTTGAACGATTTTTTGTTTTTATTTATTTTTTGTTTTTGTTTTTGTTTTTTAATACTTGTATGATATTCCGAAAATAGGAAAACACTTTAAATTAAATAGGAGAGATAGATAGAGAGAGAGAGAGAGAGAGAGAGCCAAAAACAAATGTTGGCGCATTAAATGTAATTTTGTCAAGATTTTTCAATAAAAAATAGCAAACTATTAAAATCTTTACGTGACGATTTTTGAGACCAAATTATTGTGGGCTGTTGTTCACCACTAAACTTTTTTCAAAAGTTCTTCGCTAAATGCCTTACATTACTTACTAATATGTACACACGCATACACACATACACACTCTAATGTAGCAGTTAGTTTTGAATTTGTTTCGCTTTTGTTTTCTGACTTTTTGTTATGTTTGTGTTTTTTTGTTGTTTTTTCTTTTTCTTTTTAATTAGTAGTTTGCCTATTAGTTTTGTTTTGTTTAGCTTTGATTTGTTAGTGCCTTTCGTTCGCTCAGCTAAAAATATGCATTTTTCATATATACAGACTAATTCTTTTTTTCATTCCTCATTTTTTTTAATTATTGTTGTGTGGGTGGTCGTGTGGGGCGGTGCTAAACAGGCGGCGGCAAAACATGGGCATAACAGTTAATCCGACGTTTCCTATGCAGGTTTTGTGTATATTCTTTAATTGAGTTTACTATTTGTATGTAATTCCATTTACGTCTTCCTCCTCTGCTCGCTTTTATTCATCTCACTGAAATTGTAACACAGCATAAGTGCGTTGTTGCTTGGCCGCGCTGCCATTACAATGGCCCCCAACTCCACACCCGCTACCCTACTGCTGTTGTTTTTGCTTATATTTGTCGGTGCGGCCTTGGCGCCTACGGCGCTAAAGCAGCTTTTCCATGTAAGCGTGCAACTCTTCATTCATACGCCCACTGCCACTGCCAGCTTTGCTAGAGGATGCCATCGGCGCTAACGCCAACGACTTCTTTGCTGACGCCTTCATTAGACTCGTCGCGCTATTACTGGTCTCCAGAAAGCTTTTTGCTTCTTTATTATCAATTACACAGACATTTGCTTGCTCCGCCCGATACCACTTGTCGAAGGACTCTTTCGGTATCACCTCACTATCGTAGATCAAATCGAATACGCTACAGATGAGCTGATTGGCGGTTGGAATGTCATGGAATTGCTGCATGGCGTCAACGATAGCGTCAAGACAAGCCAACTCATGCGCCTCCACGCCGTCTAGGCTAAGCCTCAGTAGCGGTATGCATTTCTGGCGAAATAGTTCGGCGTCTAATTGTCTACTACTTTTATCAGTCGTCGTCGTTGAATGCGTCGCACTGGACGCGCTTGTCGTCGGCATCACAGTTGCGTAATCACAGCAGAGAAATTTCGTAAGGCTGCGTATGAAATGCGTGTTTATGTGCACATTCGTATTTATGTAGTCTATGGCTAGATCGCAGCCATTTGCAGCATTCAGTAAATATTCAATGCGTGCCATTTGCTCCGCTATGGCAGCGGGATGACTCGACGTTGCATGCACAGTGAGCGGTGGTTTATAATTGCGATCGTGTATGTACTGAAATTCATTAGAGTTGATAAAGTCGCGCCATTGTGCGGCATCGTTCATGAATTGCTGGCCATGTTCTAATTTGAACTCTTTATTCCACAGTTCACGCGTGTATGTAGCGCCAAATTCGCTGGTGAAGTAGGTGATGAGCGCTTGGAGAAAACGTTTCGTAAAGTGTATGTCGTCAGCCCATTGTGGTAGCCAAATGTCGTTGAAATGCAACAGTTGCTCGTGCAAGAGCGGTCCAATAAACTCAAAAATGTATGTCCAAAGATTGGGCACGTCAACCTGCAGGTCAGGCAGTTCGTCTGCCAGTGCTGTGTAGACTTGTGCAAACATTTGCGGCTCACAAACTTTGGCGCGCATCAAATGCACAAATATGGCGGCGCAAGCCTTTCGCTGTGCACGCTTCACTGTGGCCAAGTGCAGGTAGTCGTTAAAAAGGTACTTAAGCAAGGACTTTTGTTGACGCAAATTGAGACTACACCACTCGTTAACAGTTTCATGCTGCCAGCTATTGCTCATGCTGCTGCTGCGGCTGCTGCCGCCGTCGAGTACTTCCTCGATCAGTTGATTAAGCAATTTTTGACATTCCTTCTTACTCAGGTTGGGCAAATCGCTATCGTCCAATGCGAACTGTGAGTCTTTGTGCTCTTGCGGTGATGTTGACGCACCCATATATGACTCGTTCGATTTCTCCTGTCTATCGAGCACTTGAAAAGGATTATTGGCCAGTGCCGACGGAATTGCTGTTGTTGTTGCTGAGCTTAGCATAGAGGACTGGCGCTTAAAGCCGCTGCTGTTGGCTGCGTTCATGCCACTGGAGTTCAAAGTCAACAGTGATGCGGGCGGATTACCGCCCACGGTTGTGTTTGCGACAGTCTGCCTTCCTGGTGTGCGCCAAAGGTATAGCGTGGAGCTGCCGAGTTTGGTTGTGCTTTGGGTTACCTCATCGTTAGTGAATTTTAGCTTGTTTAAATCGATATTCAGTTTTTGTTCGTGTTGTTGCATAAATTGCTGTGACTTTTGAGATTTTTGAAAGTAGTGACGTTGATTGCCCGAATTGCCGCCGCCGCCACCACCGTAGTTGCCCAGTCGATTGTTCTTCTCGTACATGTTGCAGCTCATGCCTGACTGCATTTTGTCGTCCTGCTTCGAGCTCATCGCTGAGCGACGTTGCGTTGATTGCTGCTGCTGTTGTTGTTGTTGCATCAGCATTTGTTGTTGTTGCTGTTGTTGTGGTTGCGACTGTGGATGATCCCAGGTGCGCGCGCGTAAGTCCATAACATCCTGCATCATGAAACGCACACGACTGCTGATCTTGAAATGGCCGCCAGCTGGTTTATTGCTACGCGATTTATGAATGATATCCTGTATTCTGCGAAAGATCTTATCCATTCGTACATTGCTTGTGTGATCTGGCGATTCCAGAAGGTGCCCCACTGTGGTCAGCAGCTTACACATATACTCCAGCTTTTCCTCGGAGCCATGCTCCAGCAGAGATTCGATACACATGAACACTCGATCGTTAGTCAACGATTGCAATTTGAACATTTCGCCAATGAAGCGAACTGTGCCCCAAGCACGACGTCGGAACTGATATTCCTGATCTTCCAATTCAGCCTGCAGTTCCAGGCGTTCTTTCGAGTCTATGCAACTCTCCAACCTATCGACCATGGGTTGCAACTTTAATTTTTTTGCATTTGCATCGTTCACATTTGTCTCGAACTCATGTTGGATGCGGTTGATTAGCGAGCTTGAGAAAAGCTGCTTACTCTCGGCCTTGATTTCTTGAAAGAGCACTTTGCAGAATTTGGCATATGTAGGGGCGAAATTCGGTTCGCTCACGGTTTTTTCAAAAATTAGCAGCATCACCTGTGATGGGAGGGAGGGTTTGATAAATATGGCATCAATAATTTGCAATGTGTAAGGGCAAAGTAAGGGTGACACTATTATTCTATTGAATGATAAAAGTGAGTCGCCGTGTAGGCGAAAACAAAATTCATTCAATTCAAAGTTCAGCATTGAATAAATAATTTCGTAGGCTCGAAGGAAAAACTACTTGACTCAAATTTTATAAAAGTTACGCGTAAGTAAAAGCATAATTTGTTTGCTCCAGAAAGCAAAAAATGGTTAAAAAAAGGGATTAAAAATAAGGATATCTAAATAAAATGGGGAAAATCGTTATAGAACATACGCAATTTCGAAATGAAATTTTTTAATTAGAAAGTATAAAATGCTGAGTGTAAGCGTCAATTTACACAATAACTTTTCACCAAGTGTTTTCTTAAACTTCTCTTTTAAAGAAGTTTTCGAAAATCTTCGTGCATTTAAACGATGACTTTTTGCTTGCGGCTTTCCTTGAGTGTTTTTGAAGTTAGAGCACCAATTTTCCTTGGTCATTCGTTCGTTGAGCGCGAGTCCACCCAGGGCGAAAAGTCATCGTGTAAATTGGCTCTAAGAATTTTGATTCAATAACTTTGATTAACTGTAGTTTTTAGCGCGAATAATTCGAAGCTATTAAGGGAAATTTGATTTTCAGGATTTATTCGCACATTTTGATAAACCAGATATGAACTGTTCCTCCTATGCAAAACTGGGAATCGCAACAATCGCTGGTTCATATCTCTTTACTCGAAATGCTTGCGAAAAAATACCCACTCGTTCAACAAAATATGCCTACTTGTTGCATTTTCTCCTGTGTGTTCATCGTGATGCTCGTCATCGACTTGAGTAGCACATCGAAATTGTCGGGCGTCAGCTTGTTTAGAACGCCGCGCACCTTCTTCAGCATCGCGTCGATGTCCTCGTTAGCGCCCGACGGCGAAACATTATTGGATTTGCTGCGCAACGTTTCCGGTTGCCAAGCATTTTCACACTCCGACAGCTTGATCTCTTCCTTCAGCGACAACTGCACGCGTATAAAGTCAACTTTACGCTGCTGCTGTGCGCTCATAATGCCACCCACGTTGCCCATTCCACCCGGACCCACCGAGCCGCCGACACCTGTAGCCGCAACGCTCAACACACCACTAATAGCACCACCACCAGTCTGATGCTCGTGATGCTTCTTCGCCTGACCGCTGCGTCCACGCTTGCCGCTCACCAATTCCATGGATTCATTGAAGTTCATGTGTTGGTATTGTTGTTGTTGCAAATGCTGATGTAACGCTAATGAGGACATGTTGTGGGCATGATGTGTTAGGTGATGATGCTGCTGTCGCGATACAAACAGCTGTGAAATGCAATCGCCACGTTGACAAGATACCATAGGCGGCTTGCGTGCCTCGCTCGACTTCGAAAGCGACTTCAACTCATCCAATGAGTATTTGCGCGGTTTGGGTGGCACTATGGCGCTGCTCTGCACATTAGCCGATTTTTGACCGGCACGGGCACTGCCCGCGTTGCTGTTTTTCGTTAGCGTTATCGTGCTGGCGATTGGCACGCAATCCACAGCATCTTTCGACGAATCTGTCTTATTGGGATTCGCCGCTTCCTTTTCAGGTGAGCTGGATTTGACTTGTCGAGTTTGTTCCAATTGTTGTTGTTGTGCCCCCATAGGTGGTGGCGATGTAGTTCCGTCGCAATCTTTCCCTTCCGCAAAGTCGCCAAATTTAATATCCTGCATGTTGTTTGCTGCTGTATCTTGTTGCAGCTGCATTTGTAGGCGTGCGCACATTTCCTCCTCATCTTCACATGCAGACGAAGAACTGTTGAGAAATTGCAATTGCTGTTCTGATGGCTGCAGGAATTGAGCTACAATTTCCTGAGTCTTTAAGTGTTTAGATGGTTGCTGTTGCTGTTGTTGTTGTTGTGGTGGTGTCAAGACAGGTGAAACGGGATCGATCGTTTGATGAATGTCCGTCAGGGAATCACCTTGAGCAAGACGGTAACAAAAGGAAAATGTTATAGTGAAATTAGTACAAAAATAGTTCAGCTATGCAACTACGATTCTATTCCGGCGAGTCAGTACGGTAGGAGTTAAAAAATAACAGAACATATAAATAAATAAAAACTATATAAAAATTAAAAAAAAAAAATTAAAAAAACAAATAAAAATTAGAAAAAAAAAATAAAAAGTTAAAAAACAAATAAAAACTAAAAAAACAATATTAAAAAAATAAAGAAATAAAAAAAATATTTTTAAATGAAAAGAAAAAAAAGATAAAAAAAACTAAATACTTGAAAAAAATTTATATAAAAAAATTAGTACTTAAAAAAATAAATAAGAAAATAAATAAATAAAAAAATACTTAAATAAAAAAAAAAATAAATAAATGAAAAAATGTAAAAGAAAAATAAATAAAAAAAATTAAAAAAAAATATATAAAAAATAACAAAAAAACTAAAATAAAATGACAAAAAAAAAATTAAAAAGAATAACAAAAATTTTAAAATAACGAAAAAACTACCTCAAAAATTACAAAAAATTTAAAAAACAAAACAAAAAATAAAGTAAGAAACAAAAAACGTTTTAACAACCGTTGTGGCGTTGTCCTTTGTCTTTGGGTACTTTCTACAAAAATCGAAAACGTTTTCTAAGCAGTAGATTTGCATATTTCGGTTTCTAGCTCTAGGCGGTAACAGCGTCATTTGTAATTCTTAAATATGAAAATATTCTTCTCAAAAAAACTATATTTTTAGTAATATTATTAATAATTAATGCTCAAAACTGCAAAGTTTTCAAGATAAAAAATTTATTTAAAGTCAAAAAATAAGAGACTTAATGTAGAGAGTTTATAGAGCCAATAGATTGAATGGTAAATTATAAAGAAATATTTGTTAAAAAATAAAAAATAAATTTATCAAAAGTTAATATTATATTTGCTGCTCAAGCTAATTGATACTTCTGCACAGTGGAGGCTAGAAAATTATTGCCAACATACTCAAAAAAAAAAAAAAAAAAAAAAAAAAAAAAAAAAAATACAAGCTTTCTTACAGAGTTAATCTGATTGTATTAGGCAGGTTTTTTGGGGTTTATGCTTTACTTCTAATTCAAAATTTCTGATAAATTCCGTTAAAGTGAAGTCAAGGCACAATAAAAGATTAAGATTATAGAATTTCTTAATGGCATTTTCATTTGTATTCTACTCTAAGCCCTCAGAAGGAGTACGAATGCCATGCGAGATGACACTGAGCAGTCGGTTCGACGTTGCCAGAACGGACCGGATTTATATCCGGCCAAGAACTGTCACTCCAGCAGCATTCTCCGTAATTCTATATGAAATACTTATGCTGATGCAACAACAACAAAACTGAGCAATAGTAAATCAGAGCGATGGAAAATATAACCAATGCACTTAAACCGGAAATTTGCAACTTTTATTTTAAATATGAAAATAAACTGCGTTATTGACAAAAAAATAGTAGTGGGCGTTCTATTAATACCTTCTGAATTTGAATGTAGCGGTAACTACTACAGCGTTCCGTCATGCAGCACTAAATGCACACACAACACAAAGGAATTGTAGAAACCCGCTATCGATATGGCGAGTTTTGAGGAAACAAAGCGAAAATGTCATGAACTTCCGCCACGACAATGCGAATTGGTCACCAAATAATACGGTTTCACGCTTTCTGATTTCTTTTTGTGTTTGTTGTGTTTTTAAGCGAAGGATTTATTTGCCATAGCTCAAGAACTAATCTCAACTATTGATGAAAATGACTCGCCTAAAGTGCTATCGCAACTTACGTCAAAAAACATGAGGCAATGTGAAAATGTCATTTACAGTTTTAGTTGCTTATTAGATACTTTTCAAACACTGTATTTTTTTCGTTTTTTGGTGTTAAATTTTAAACTAAGCGGTCTTAGCCCTCCGTTGAGCACCTTTTTTTAAACCTTTGATTGGGCATCCGGTCTGGCCTTTTTCGTCCTGTTCGTTGATCCTTTTGTAACCTTTTAACATTCATAAATCGATAAAAAATTATATTTTAGGAAGCTACCTGGAGGCTCAAGTCGCCAGCTATAATAGAAATATGTTGAATTCACGTCAAAAGTCGAAAAAACCCAGACCCGGGTGCCCAACGAAGTACTCATGGGACCTTCTAACAAACAAATTTCACCTCGCGGCTGTGGTGTGATGGTAAAAAATTGGCTCATTTAACTCCTTATAACTAGCTGAAAAAAAAATTAACCACACAAAGGTCGTCGTCACCTTAATTTGGCTACTACTGTACAACTGGCGTATTACTATGCAAAGATGCAGAGAAACAACTAACACCTACTTCTTGTATTCGTTTTCGTTGGCATGCCGCGTGTCAAACTCCCACTTTTCGTTACACTGCCGCTACGTTGTTGCAGTGCTTGTTGATGTGGTTGTTGCTGTTGGTGTTGTTGTTGTTGTCTTAAATTCGCTGTTGTAATTGTTTCTATTAAATTACCACTATCGCTAGAACTATTTGCATTATTGATATCAGTCAGGATGTTGGTTGTTGTTGCCGTTACAGTTGTCATATTTTTAGTTGCTAAATTATTATTAAGATTATTATTGGCATTGTTTAATATACTTTTGTTGTTATTGTTAATGCTGCCACTATTATTACTAATACTATTGTTATTATTGTTGCTGCTGCTTAGCGTCGCAGCATTGCAGCGTTGGCTATTAACGTCGCTATGCTTACTGAGCTTCTTCTGGCTTTCCTTAGCGCGTTTTGACGCTTTGCGACCCTTTTTCGAATTTGCAGCTACACCGCCTTGCGAGGTTGGCAGACCACAACTGACAACGCCACCACCTCCCGATGCGGCCATTGTACTGCCAACTGCACTGGCAACACTCGGAATTGCCGCTGCAGTAGCGCCAGATTTTCTTTGCTGTTGTTGTGGTTGTTGTTGTTGCTGATACTGCTGCCGCTGTGTTTGCTGTGGCTGTGTGTATGTATGATGTGTGGGTGTCGATGTGGCCGATGATGAGGCACCCGAAGTGTTAGGAGTAGTTTTTTGTGTAGATGTTTTGCCGCTATGTTGCATTGTTGTGGGTGCAACGCCACTGTCTATCGGAGTCGCACCTAAACTGATTGATGTATTCGATTTACTGCTCTTTAATTGTGTCTTTGTCGCGCCTGCAGACGTTTGCGTTGTTGTAGGTGCACTAGTCTGGCCACCTGCGGTTGTTGCTGTAAATGTTTCCGCGCATAAAGTATCAGTGCTGGCGGTTGCGGTTGTTGTCACTGCGTCTGTAAGTTAAAATATGAATTAGTTAGAAAAAGTATCGGACCGCACAAAACAGTTGTTTTCGTGCCTTTGGGCATGAACTTTGATACTTACTTTGGATCTGTGCGGACTTCGCGCGCTGCCCTGACTGCGCCGGAAAAACAGTTTCAGTAGCTGTGGACCGCTGATCTAGCGATTGAATTATACTTGATTTGTTGTTGTCGTCCTCGGCGCCACTCAGTGTGGTCACTGAGGTAACAGCGGAGATATCAGATTCTTCGTGTCGATCTTGTGTGAACTTGTCGTCCGCGTCGCTGCCGGAAGAAGGATGTTGTTGCATACCTTGCGCCACACCATATAGCCCTACCAGTTCGAAATTTTCTTGCTCGTTTTCAGCAACATCTAACATTAGGGATGTAGATTCTGAAAGTAGGTGATAAAATATTTAGTATAGCAATTAACTATTTTTCACACTGAACGCATTTTAGTGCGAAAATAAATTTATGCAAACGCATTCACTCTTACCTTCATCGTAATTGCTGTCGTCGCCGTCATCGCCGGTCGCACTGTGTATGCTGGTTGTAGCATGCAATGCCGATTGCTCGTCTCCCACGCTCAGCTGCTGCTCTTCCTCATTCAAATACTCGCCCATCCGATTACAAAGTACATTCACATTTAGGTCACTGCCTTGTGTAGCCTGCAAATTTTCATAAAGATAATTCTCATTGTCTTCATTACCAGAGACGATGGAAAGAGGTGGCGGGGAGTCAGTCGTATGCCCCTCGTATGTGCTCACACGCCTGCATGTGCTACGATCCCGCACCGCATCCGTCTGCATTTGCTGATCGATTTTCTCCTTCGACGAAGAACTTTGTATTGCCACGTTTGCCGCGCCCGCAGTGACGGATACATTCTCACTGCTGTGTTGTTCCTTCGTGGTCACGGCTACGGTCGATGTGAACGATTGTGTCTTAGTTATGGACACTGTGATGGATTTGTCTGTTGGCTCCTTGGCGCTTGCTATGTTCTCCTGTGTTTCTGCCGCATTATCTGTGCCCGAAGGCTTTACCTCCACTGCAGTACTCTTCTTTTGTGGTTTAGGGTCCAGTATGTTCTCGTGAGTTATCGGATGTATTATGGGTATAGCGTGTTTACGCGGCTTGACTGTTTCAGTGCCACCAGTGTTGCCTGTACTACCACCACTCGCACCGCCGACGCCGCCGCCAACGGGTGTTGTCAAAGAAGTCGTCGATGATGAATTCGATGCGCCCGCACCAGTTAAATGCCCATACGTTTGTAGTGCCTGCTGTGCCAAAGCAGAGGGAGTCGCTAGCAATGGCTGGGGTGGTGTTAGACCAGGTGCGCCCATCGGCATTGGTGGTTGGCAGAACGGCGATGTTATATAGGCTGTTGGACCGCCAGCGGCAGCGCGCGCACCCGATTGTAGCAGCGGTGTCACCGGCATTCCACCACCTGTACTACCTGCCTGCTGATGAGCACCGGCGGCTAACAATGACGTACGCGGCGCTGCTGTCAATGGGCCTGGTGGTAGTGCAAAGATCGCATTTGCCGACACCAAATATGTGGTTTGTGGCTGACGTTGGTGCGGCGGCGCTGTTAAAACACCGCGCAATTGATGCTGCTGTGGATGATGATGGGGATGTAAATGTGGTGGAGGCGTTGGTGCGGCGCCAGCGCCTGTGTGATAGTAGTGTGTATGTAACGATGTCTGCGGATGATGAAGAGCTGCGTGGTGTTGCTGCTGTTGTTGGTACAGTGTGGAGGCTGTTTGTGTGCTGCCCGCTCCGCTTTGGTTATTGGCCGCTGCAGCTGCTGCGGCATTGTTGTTATACTGTGCAGCCGCTGCTGCTGCGGCTATTACTGCAGCCGACTGCTGATGATACTGCTGCAGATAGGTGGTGGTCATGAATGCCGTGCTCGTCGCCGGCGGTTGCATGAGCGCCGCTCCAGTCGTATAGTGCTGCATATTGGCGCCGCTATTGGCCGCAGCAGCTGCTGCCGCCACTGCTGCCGCTGCGGCATGTTGTCTAGCGATGTTTGTTGCGCTGGCGCTATTCCCGCCGCCGGACATACCTCCACTAGCGCCCCCCACCAGACTGTGCGATTGAGTTGCGGACACAGTCGACGTAGCGCCAGCTGTATTGGCCTGTGTGGGGGGAGAAGGGGCCATTTGTGATGCCGTGACTGCTGCATTATTGGGCGCTTGTGGATGTTGGGCGGGGGGCGGAGGCTGTGCTTGACTTAATTGAAACGAATAATATGCTAGGGGTGGCGGATGATGATGCTGAGTCTGTTGCTGCTGTTGTTGCTGCTGCTGTTGCTGCTGCTGCTGCTGTGCCTGTTGCTGGTGTGGTTGATGCTGTTGATGGGAGTGCTGATGCTGTTGGTGAGGGTGGTGGGAATGCGTTTGCTGGGACGCTGGATGACCGTGGTGTACGGACGACACTTGCGTTTGCTGTTGCTGTGGTTGGGCGTGTGGATGATGTGTCTGGTGGTGCGACTGATGATGCGACTGGTGGTGATGTTGTTGCTGCTGATGCTGTTGATTTGGGCGTATTCCCTTCCCACCCCCTCCCGTTTGAATGAACATAGGAGGATCTTTCAAAGACCTACGCACATATACACAGATACGCACACAACAAATGCAATCGTATGGTGTGTCGACGAAGCGAACGATCGAACGAACGAACGAAGGAATGATGGCGCAAGTTGATGCCGTTGTTACGGGACGAGCACAATGGGGAATTGATAATGTTTTTTATGTAATTGGTTATATTTCGGTTTGATTGATGATTTGTGAAAATTATTATGATTATTTTATTGTTTTTGGTTTAGTTCGGGTTTTTTTGTTTTGATTTTTTTTTTGGATTTGCAATTTTTTGTTTTGGTTTTGGTTTGCATTGAATGAGTTGCATTGACATAAATTATATTTCGGAATAATTTGATTGAAGGCATTGATTGTATTGCAAGGCAAGCAGTAATAAAAGAGAACAAATACAAATACAATTCAATGTTAGTGGCAAAATCTTATGAATTGAAACTGGTTAAGTGGTTGTAATATTTATTATTGTTATTATTGCTTTTTTTGTTGGTGGTGATGGTAGTGGTGGTGGTATCGCTAGTTTTGGTGGATTTGAATTGGATCAGTGTCTGTGCTAACTACGAAAGCATAAAGATCGCGGCAATTTATCGACTATTATTACGTTTAACCATGCAGGAAATGAGTTCTAAAATGCATTTAAATGTATTAGATACCCTACGCATGCCATGCGAATGAACAACAAAATTAAAAAATAATATTCGTGCGCATCGGCAGATAATACAGATCAAAATATACATATATATTTTTGTTGGATTATCTCAGTTCTGTAATTTATTTGTTTTAGTTCCACTTCGTGGCACTGTTTAATTTAATTTCTTACTAAACTTAGGTACTTTTAATTTCTTCGTATTGTTGAATAAAGAACAGAACAGAACAGAACAGATATGCAGACATTTTTTTCCTGCAGACGAACAACAAGTCGAGGCAAATATGTTTAGATTAGAAATACATACATACTAACGGTAACTAGAATATTTTAGGATTAAAAAGTATTTTAAGAAATTGAGTATAACGTGCAGAAATGAAATAACGAGGACAACAAGGTGGATTTAATAAAAAATACTGAGGTTATGTAAAGATTAAAGGTTTAGGGTTTAGGATTAAGGATTTAGGAATTATTAGAATACACTACACTGTAGGACTAAAGCAAACTATTTCCAAAGTAACAAGGCTCCGACCACGGATAGACTCAGGTACAAAGAACAAAGAAAAAAAAAGAAAAAAAGTGTATCGGCGATTTCAAAGTTTACGTCAGAATTTTATTTTAAGGCGAGCCAAAGTGTTCACCCTCTTGCACACTCTTATAGTAAAAACATAAAAAACTGTGTGAGCCTAACGTATTAGATATGTGATGGAATAAAATTTACATTTTTGTGGAACATCTAACTCAATATATGGACCTCTTTTGCCCCGTTTATGAGAAAGTGCAAAAAATATTAGAATAGCAATACATTTCTGACGTCGTAATACCTGCTGTCACACAAACGCGGCTTTTGGGGTCACAACTGCAAATCGCTTCCCAAATCAATTTGGTCGTTTGGGCGGTGTCTTAAGTTTAGAGGACTTGAAGCCACAACCAACTATTTTTTAGCTGTGTGGGAATTCGTAACACGATTTTTACAATGCATTGCGAGGCCGCTAAATATATTTTTGGCTCTCCGCAATTTACGACGTGAACACCTTCAGTTGCTTTACAAATGTTTTTTTTTTGTCAATAATTTTGTTTTTCATCATCCATTAAAAACCACCCATTGAATTTGGCCAAAATTTTGCTTATCTAACGTTTTGGCATAGCTGTATAGCAAATGGGCTGAAAAGTCTCGGGCCTGACATATAGATGGCACTATCTTTTTCATGCATTCACCTCTTTTCCGGTTAGTACTAACCTTAAAAAGTCAGCTGTTAAAAATCCATGGTATTCTATTCATTACTTCGTGAGTTATTGTGCTAAAAGTGACGCTACTTTTGTTATTTTCGAAACAATGGTTCAAAAAGTATTTCGTGTTTTTATTGTACACAGCTTCTTGTTGGGAAAAAATACCGTTCGAGCGAAGCAATGGCTTGAAAAGTGTTATGGGGACTCCGCTCCATCAGAAACAACCATAAAACGATGCTTTGCTGACTTCAAATGTCATCGTCGAGACACCGATGATGCACAACGCAGTAGACGTCCAAATAAGGCGGTAACACCAGAAAACATAAACAAATCCACAAAATCGCTTTGAATGATCGAAAAAGAAGTTGCGTGAGTTAGTTAACATCGTAAAGATATCAAAAGAACGTGTCGCCTTTATATTGAATGAGCATTTGACTATGAGAATGTTGTGTTCAAAGTGGGTGCCGCGTTTGTCACTGTTTTGTTTCATCAAGACAACGCACCGTGTCACAAATCAATCAAATCAATATCGCCAGACTTGGCTCCCAGCGACTACTGGCTGTTCGCAGATCTAGAAAATGCTCTCCGGTCAGAAATTTCACTCGAATGAAGAGGTTATCGCTGAAACTGAGGACTATTTTGAGGCAAAAGATAAATCGTTCTACAAAAGTGGTATTGAAATGTTAGAGCGGCGGTGTAATGATTGCGTTGTTCTTGATGGAAATTACGTTGATGAATAAAGCTAATTTTGAACACGTGAAACATTTGATTTTTTTTTTTAAACGTGTTTTATTTGTTAGGCCCGGGACTTTTCAGCCCATGTGTTATATGTCAGTCAATAATTTTTTTGCACCAAAGTTAACAGATAAGTCGAATTTCGACAAATTTGCTCACGATTCAATTCCTAGCAACCAACTTCATAAACGAGTGAATGAAAAGCCAGTGACTCCAAACTCAAGTCTCACAACCGCGCAAATGGCTGTGCAAAAAATTTGGTTGCAGTCTTAAGATTGCCTTCCAGTGGCTGCTTGAGAGAACAGAGCTTTTGAAGTTATTGACTAGGCTGACAATAATAATAGGCCTCTTCAATTCCCAAGCGTTAGGAAGTGACGAATAGATGAAGCAACTGCTATAAATTGGCATATCTTGGCAGCACTGGAAAATAGCAAGTTTGTATTATAGTGAATTATACCAGTTTTATGAGATATAACTCAAGGATGCTAGATTACTAGGTTTGATATTTAACTATGGAGAAACAGAAAATTGTGAAGGGAACTTCGTTACAATGTCACTCGGGGATTCGGCAGCCGAATTCTACACGATCATTTCACATGTATTCACACACTCGTCCATTCAGTCATTGTTCGGATAGCAACAAAGCGACATGAGCGAAGACTGTGTTGTTTTTTTTTTTTGTCGAATATCACTAACACAATCTTATCGCCAGCTGAAATTTGCACACATATTTCACACACTCGTCCAATCACTCGTTGTTCAGACGGCAACGAACAGTCATTGGTTGACTTTTTCGTACATCACCAACACAATCTCAGTTTGTTCGTAAACACAAAGTGTTATCAGCAGTAAAATTCAATCAAGGCCGAACAACGGTCTGTTAAAGAGCTCACCTTTGAAATGTTTTCGTCATGGGTATAACCATACTCGCTAGTGGTGAATCAAACAATCGCTTTGTTGTTGCTTTCACATGCGAATTTATCGTCAAGTGAGCAAAGCCCAGAGATAGCGAGCAAAGAAGTAGCGAATAGAAGGCTCCTAATAATAGCGCGATAAACTTTTAAGGGAGCTAAATAAGTATGCGATAGTATATGGTTCGATTTTCGCGATTCCAAGAAATGGTTGGAATTATATAACAAAAAATGTACGAGATGATGGTTGCCTTCAGGTACTCAACGATTCATGGTTTTACATCCAAGAATAAGTAAATCTTCTAGTAGTTTATCATAAAGTATTATATGTAGATGTGGTTGGAAATGTTGCTGTTGACGTCAGTAAACAAATTGTTTAGTTGTACCAAAGTCTTTGAAATTGTTTTCCGCAAAAAAGCAAGACATTGAAGAGCGATCTGAGTTGTCACTTTTTAAATCGCTATTCGTTGATGATTTTTAGTATTCCACCCACTATAGCCTAAATAATCTTCGGTAATTTAGAAAAACACAAATTATGAGACATACATAAATAAGTAGAAGTATATGCTAGGTATGTACAGTTGTGTGCGATAAAATAGAACCGCACACTGGTTCTGCCTTTATTATAATTTTTTCCCCTCATTGTGTGTATTATAAATTGACTGTAAATAACTGTACTTTGTTAGTCACATGCAATACGATTTTCATTCATTATTTTCTGAAATAAATTACATTTGAGTATTTTAATTACCAATGTCAGTAAATCAAAACCCGGTATAAAAAACAAAGTTTTTCCACAACACAAAAATTAGTTTGAGAATTAAATTTATCTTTTTGGTGTAATTGTAAAGTCTATCGAAAAATTCAATGCTATTTGTATTTAAAAATTGGGTAAGTCAAGCACCATAATCGAAAATTTCCTAAAGACGTTTGCTAGAGCCAGAGCCACCTCCCAGGCGAATCAAGAGAAATCACTTCCACTACACCGACGAAATTCATGACGAAACACAACTGCAACTACCATACTGTATATAGACAGACATTAAACGACATACATCCGGATACTCTCACCACTTTCCTAAATTACCGACCCTCAAATGCCGTTATCGGAATCCAACCACCACCCATGGCAGACGAAGAGCTTCAGCTGCCTCATGAGACCCGCGTAACCATGGCTCAACTACGGTCTGCCTATTGTAGTAGATTAAACTCCTGCATATGCAGAATCGACGCCGACATACTCAATATGTGTCAGACATGTGAAGGTCCCCCGCTCGATACTATCCACCTAACCACATGCCTTCTTAAACGCACTCACCTAACACCGCTCTCCCTGTCGAAGTAACACGTTTCCTGGGCCTACTGTTAGATGAGTTAGACGATGATGATCGGTGACTACACCGCACTGGCAGGGCTTAGTGAACTGCTACAATAAGAATCCAGACGGTCAGAGCAACAGAAAAGTTGTTGGAAAAAGTAGTTGGATGCTCAGAGAAACTGGTCGAAAATGCTGACGAATGTAGAAGTATGCACTATTTTTAAGCGGGTGTTCGTATCTATTTCTAATTCAGTAAAGGGTAATTTATTAGAAAAGAGAAATAAATGTAATCACATGGATTACAAAGCAAAGATATTTAAAAAAACTTTCCAGCAAAACATAATTTTTGAAAGCGGTGCCACATAATTCTCAATATAAAAGTAGAAGCTATTGACACAATTGAGTTAAATACCAAGATTTACATCAGATGAAAGATGTAAAAAAAAGAATTATTAATAAATAAAAACGTTGAATGGTGTTGCCAAAACTGAATTGAATTTTAGAATATGGATGTCAAACGAAACGGGTTTAAGAATGGTTTAACTCAAAAATATTTTTTTATGGCGTAGCCAACTAAATTTGTACCAAAAGATATGAATTTAGTCAATTTAGACAAATTTCATTAGTCTCAAGTACCCCGTTCTAGTACTTTCCTAACATATCTCGAGTTATACCACCCCAGCAAATTAAAGAGTATACAAAATTATTAAATTTTGCTACGGAAGTATTTCGGTTATTCCTGTGGAAGTATTTAAAAAAAAATTTTAATCTCGAATGTTGGGGCCTTGTTTTGGCTTTGCAGTCATATCTTCGGCACTTACAGTCGGATTTTAAAGTATGATATATCGACGTTTTTATCTCGAGGAGACAATTTTTTATAATCTAAATTTCATTGGCCGCAAGTACCCCGTTTTGGTACTTCGCTAACAGATCTCGGTTTCTACCACCCTATCGTGCCACCCTAATACCAGTAAATTAAAACACATCAAAAATCGAGAAACTTTTGCATACATCCTACGATTATTCCAGTAAAAGTATTTAAAAAAATTTTATTGCCGAATTTGGAGGCTTCATTTTTGCATTTTTAGTCATTTTAGTCGCCAGTAACGAGGAATTTTTGTCTCAGGAAAAAATTTTTTCGGTTCCAAAGTTCACTGACATCAAGCAGTCCGTTTACCTACGACATCGTACGAGTGTGTAGAGCGAGCTTTGTTTTTTGAAGATGTTACGGTCTACTGTACAAGTACGTATGTGTGGAGAAAAAAAATGTAATTGTTGAAATTAATTGTGTGAAAATCTTCTGAAATGATGTCATATCGACCAATGTATGAAAATTTATTGCTGATTTAATTAAATTTAATTCCAAATTTTTTGCATCACATATAAATTCTCAAACTTGCTGCTTCATACGTACATACATATTTACTTACGTACATACATAAATGCTTATCAACGGTGTATAAAGGAAATATTAAAATGAGCTAATGATATGGCGTTGCAGCTAAAAATGGCAAATCGTTGTCCAGAGTGAATGAGAGGGAACATTTTCATTATCACTACACGATTTGTGGTGACGCAGTTGCTATTGAGTGTTGATGACACACAACAGGTGTTTTTGCTGACTGGTTAGGCGGCTAACTAACAAACGGCACGATATTGTCTTTACAGTTACTCATCTAAATACATCGAAATTATAGGAATATGAAGTTTATTTACTGCCGAGTTAAAACAAATTATAGCTCATTATTGAACGCTAGTCAAGGTCATATGACCAAAAGTTATACGAATCAAGTTCGTCTTAGCTGAGTAGTAGGCGAATGTTGTTTCACTACAAAAATTTCAATAAAGAAAAACAAAAACAATTCCCGTATGTTAAAACGCACGAGTTGAATGGCCAAAACAATTAACTAACTCACTCATCATTAGTCACAACTTTTCGCCTTTTTCTTTGTCTTTGTTTACAAAAGTACATCATATTTATGAGGAGTGTAGAAGAATGCCCATAATATTAATTTGCGCAAACAATGTCGGCACACAAACTCCAGAGTTTGGCCTACTTATTTTTTATGTGCTCGATTTTATGCTTTCCACTTTATTTGCGTGCGGCATACAAGCCCAACTGCATTCCATTTTCTACCGAAAGCACACTAATGTAGCACAAGGTAGTGTCTTTCGCCCAACCTCCCAGCAGAGAATTGAAAAACTTGCTTACAAAGTTGCCATCAGGAAGGTGGTAGGTGTTTTTTCAATAAGACAGGTTGATAGTTGTTGTTGCCAAGCATATGTAAGCCTATACATAATAATACCTTCCTACAACTATTTGTAAATTTAGTGCAATACATAAATAATGCATGTATGTACAGTGGCGCTCACAGTCGCCAGTTTGACAATAATTTTTTTTTTCATTTTTCCTTTTTTTTCTCATTTATTTTATATTATATGCAGTTGTGAAGCTCGCCTCAACCGTAATACTTTAAAATTGAATAAATGTATACCAAACAAAGTTCTACAACTACATATATCAAATTTTACTAAAAATTAAAAAAACAAAATTTCGAAATTTACATGAAAATTTGTTAAAAAAACAAAATGAATTTAAAACTCAATACCAGGACAACATTTCTCTATGGTTTTTCTTGTTAGCAAACTAAAAGATTATTAAAATTGTTCTTGTTTTTTATGAGGAGCTTTTACATGGCAGAAATGTGTTTGGAGGTTTGACATTGCCTGCCAAGGAGGGAACGCTATTCGATCATTAGACCGTTTTCTATCACTTGATGTTTCGGATTTCATGCCAGCCCATTCGGGTATGGCAGCCGCAGCTCATTAAAGCAGTAAAATTTTAAGGACTTGTGGACACAAATAGAAAATGCCTGGAACGCAATACTCCAGGAGCAATGAACAGCGCTTATGAAACGTTTGTCACAGCGATTCAATGCAATCATTGAAAATAAGGGATTTCCAATTTAATATTAAGTTGTTTCATCTGTATATTACACTTATTTCATTTAAACAAAATTCGTGTCCGGCTGCAACTGGTGCTTCTTGCTCTAGTAAATAAATTTATGAGGAGGGATTAGTGGCACTTGCATGAAATATATTAGTAAACATTTAGTTAATCAAAAAAAAAAACAATAAAAAAATAATTATAATAATAAAAATTAAAAAAAAAAAAACAAAAAATAAATAAATAAATAAAGAAATAAAATAAAACAGTAAAATAAATTAAAAAAAAAAAAATATAAAAAAAGGAGTAAAATGAATTAAAAAAAACAATAAAATAAATTAAAACAAAAAAAATATTTAGAAAAAAACAAAAAAAAATTACACAAAAAAAAAACACAAAAACAATATATGGGCATTTCTCCAATGTCGAATGCGACATTCGTACGCATTCAAAGTGAAAAAAAAACATATACCAAAACATTATTTTATTTTGACAAAAGGCGAAAGCTATAGCACTTGATTAGCACTATGATTGGTGCTAAGGTTGATTTTGGGAAATTGTTCATTTTCAAGATGATTACAAAAAATCAAGCCATTCGCATGCGACAAAAACAGAAGTCCCTTTCAAAGCAAAAAAATCAAACACTTTTTTCAGCGAAACCCGAAGAAATATATTAATGCGACTAATTTTTAAATGTTATGCATTGATGTATCTTAATAATGCTTTTTATTTTATTCAAAAATATTAAGTAGTTAATTTTTTATTTAATTTTAGTCACTGTCGCACGCGACATGTCGCATGCGACATTTTGTTCCATCATACTTTTTATGTTTATTTTTTTACTTTTTATGTAATTAGACATGCAAAAGATGATTATAAATGATTTTTAATATATTCAATATATTTATTTTCACAACCAAAATTATAAACTTAACAAAATACCTTCAATAAAGAAAAACAAAAATAAGTATATTAATCTTATATACTATGTAAAAACAAAGAACAGAAACTAACTTAACTGAGAATAGTATTACTAATGTCAAATAAAGTTCTTTTAATGGAATATGCAGTCCTAGCTGCTTCTAATTGTTGGCCATCGCAACAAAACGAATGCAACTGGGATATACCTGGAATATTTTTCACTTCCTTCCATTTTTCGTCCAACTTATAGTAGTAATTCTTCTTTATTTATTTATAAATATTTCATCTTACATTACAATAATTTTTACAATAATTCGTTTAAATATACATATAAATACATAAAGAAAGAAATAATAAATTTGTGGCAATAACAATGTTGTCTGTCACAACTCAAAAATTAATCAAAAATTGAACTCTGCAATAAGAAAATTTCTATAGCGTAAGGCTGAGTATATAAAGCAAGTTAGTATTTTCCAATTGTGGCCATTAAGTATATCTATTACTTCTGCTTCATTTAGCTTAGCTGCGTTTAGGTATTTTATTCTGATCTCCTTCAGTACCGGACATCTTCCTAAGAAGTGCTGCATATTTTCTTCCTCGTTTAAATTGCAGAGGGTGCATATTTTCTGAGCATTTCCATACGTAGTTGCATTTAGCTTCAGTAAACCACATCTTGCTTTGAAAATTGTCGTAATATCAGCTAGCCGCATATCTTCTTTAATATATGATTCCCCTTTTGAGTAGTCTAAATGTTTATAAATTCGCTTCTCGCTTGACTGTGCTTTTTGCCTTGCCATGTTGATATCTTTTACTCTCATTTCGGTAAGAAGTTGCACACAGCGATCTTGCCAGTCTATAGAAGTGATGTTTTCTTCAAACTTCAGACCGAACTCCATTCCCATGTCGTTCAGATGTTTAAGCCAAAATACATTTTTATTTAAGATGCCTTGCGTTAGTTTGTGTGGGAGTCTGTTGCAATTATATTTGTAAATAGTTTTCCAGATATACTTCATGTGTAATTCTAAAGAATACATGTGGCTATCTTCTATATTAGTTTCTAATGTTATTGCATAATTTGGAGTGAACTCGGGTAGTTTGAGGATTCTTTTAATAAAGTAGCGTTGAAGTTTATTTACCTCATCGAATAAGGCATATCCCCAAACTTGCGCTGCGTAGGTTTGTATCGCTCTGCATACCGCTTGGAACAGCTTCCATTTTGATTTTAATGAAATGAATGGCTTCGCTAAAAAATCGTTCCATGTGCAATTAATACTAGCTTTTGCTGAAGTATTTCTGGCTTCTAAGTGCTTGCCGAATGCCATTTTGGGTGTGAGAATGACACCAAGATATTTATATTCGGCCACCAATTTAATTTCTTTACCTTGGTACCACCATTTTTCAGCCTGGGAAAGTCGTCCACCTCTTCTAAACACCATCATCTCCGATTTATTTTGGTTTACTTCCATATTCCATTCAGCGCAGTATTTCTCCAGGTTATTAATCATGGATTGCATGACTTTAGGGTTATCCGCTAGGAGAACGATATCATCGGCATAAAGGAGAATACGTATATTCATGCCCTCAACCAATAGACCACCTTCTAAATAGTCGTGCAAATCGTTTAGATATAAAATGAACAATAATGGCGACAACAGACATCCTTGTTTCACACCAGTGCAGGTTTCAAAATAGTCGGATACTTCTTTTCCCGTCCAAACCGCCGATCTAGTATTGCCGTAAATATTTTCTATGAGGTTCGTTATTTTGCTAGATATTCCCATCTGTCGAAGTTTATAAATCATCGGTCTCCTCGGCACCCTGTCGAACGCCGCCTTGAAATCAACAAAATATGCGTAAACTTTTTGATTTTCATGAAACTTTAGATGTACAATAGACGCAAGATTATAAATGTTATCTACAGTTGAATAGTTTCTTCTAAAGCCGGCTTGGAATTCTGTGAGCACGTTGTTTTTTTCTACCCAATTAGCAAGTCTTGCGTTTATCAATCCCATTAACACCTTTGCGATAGAATTCATAAACGATATTCCCCGATAGTTACTGGCTGCATTTACATCTCCCTTCTTAAAAATTGGGAAAATTATCGTTCTTTCAAAAGTTTCATCGATTCTTCCGCTCTCAAAAATTATGTTGTATACCTTTGTTAACTCTAACTTAAATTCTGGCGAAGCAAACTTTAGCAGCTCATAAGGTATTCTATCTTCTCCTGGCGCTTTATTGGTTTTAGCATTTTCAATGGTTTTTTCAACTTCCATAAATGTTATATCTTTATCGAGATATTCATCTTTACATAGCGCAGCTGCGTAATAAATGTCTTTTGTTAATTCCGGTTGGTTTAGTAGGCTTTGAAAATAGTATTTAAAATCGTTCGCAGTGATATTTGTACCAACTTGAAATGACTTTCCTCTTATATCCTTCGCTAAACTCCACCATTCTTTTGCATTTGCAGTTTTGTTGATTCGTTTTTCAATTTTTTCGTAATATTCTTTCTTTGCTTTTTCACATGCGTTTCTATAAAATTTATTTGCTTTTAGATATTTTTGCTTATCGTCTTCAATGTTAGATTTTCTAAAATCATTCAGATATTTGAAGGATAGCTCCCTAGCCTTAAAACATTTGAAATTGAACCATGCTTTTTTAAAAGTGATTTTAATATTTCTGGCAGGTGACTGTGGCACTGACATTTTTATTACGTCGGCAAGCTTCTTCAGATCCATAATTTCTCCTCCATTAAACTTATTTAGGTATTGGTTTAGTTTTAATTGATAATTTATCTTATCTTTTCCTTTAAGCAACTTCCAACTTATATGAAGAGACAAATTTTGAATTTGAGCAGATGGCATAAAATACATTTTAATTCCATTTGTGTTGTTTTGTGCACATTGATAAAACGATAGTGCATCTGGTAAAACAACGTTTTTAGATTTTGTTATTTGCCACACTTTTCTTTTAATGACGGCTCCAACTCCATCAACGGCTCCCTTTCCGTGAGAACTGGCATTACTAGTCATTAACATAAAACGCTTAGCTACTAATTTGCCTTCAATTATAATGGCATCTTTCTTTCCCGAAGCTTGCACACTAATATTATCATTCTGATAAAAAGCATTGATGGCATTAATTAGGCTTTCTCGTACGGTTCTGCTGGATTGGTTAACGTTTTTCTTTTCTTCAAACTGCTTATATTTTTTTACCAGGACTTCAAGAACTTTTAGCCTTCTGTGCATGTCTTTTGGCATCGCTTTCTCCACTTTTTTAACAGCTTTCGCCAAGGTTTGTCTACATTCGTAAGATGCGTTTTGGCTTTGACGTGCATATGACATTCCATTTTCTACTCTCTACATTCAAAAATTTTATATTTTGTATTTACATATACTAATAAAGATATTTTCGAACGAAAATTTATTGTGAATCTGTACATTTTACACTTACGATGTCGCTTTTTATAAGTAAAAAGAGCAAAGCGCTGATTATTTTCCAGCAAAGTTTTGTTTATTTAATTGGCAATAAAAATATCTATTTGCTACTAATATTTGATGCAAATTGTACAAATACCTTCGACTCACTGATAACAAATGTTCTTTTTCAATGTCGCACGCGACATCGAGTTATACGGTAAATCAAAGAAAAAATTTACCGTAATTGGCAATCGCATCGTTCCTTTTACATTTTTCTTACATTCGTTACATATAAACCGAGATTTAAAAAAGCAAATGTCACGGCATAATATATCTTATCAAGATCATTAATTAAAACAAAACATGCAACAGAAATGTTTAAAATGGAACATTTGCACTGGTTCGACTTTGCATTCGAATATTTCAAAATGTGGTTTCTACAAATGTAAAATTTGTTTACAATAGTTACATTTGATAGATTCCCTATAAAAATATGTTAAAACAACATAATTTTATAGACTTTGAATTTTTTGGCTTCGGTTGACATTTCTGTGGAAATGTCCATATGTAAATAAAAAATAAAAAAATAAATAACTATAATAGATAATAAAAAAATATATATATATTAAAATATATGTATATATAAAAAATAAAAAAAAGAGCAAAAAGAAAAAAATATATACAAAATTAAAAAACAAATATTAGCCAAAACTTTGCAAAATGTCGCACTGCTATTATTGTGAGCGCCTCTGCATGTACGAGTATGCATATATACATACTCGTATATATGTAGTATATATTCATTTCAATATTCAAAAACCTGATTTCAGTGGGAGTCTTATGGCCACCTACAGCATCTTCTATGTACAATACATACATATATACGCACGTTTGTAGGTAGCACATTTTAACAGACCACTCGCTCAGCTGCTGGCTGTGTTGTTGGTCATCAACCTGCTTCAGCATAACAAACTAGTCATTGTGGCATGGAATGCAGCAGATGTGTACGTACATGCGTACATATGCATGGAAAAATGCACGCCAATGCCATCCTCACATAATCAGGCACAACAGTTGGTTGATACTTTCATAAATATGTATATAGTAGACTAATGTACCCGTGCACACTAATATTCCTGCACTAGGATATTATGTATTTGAGCACACAACTGTTGTTGTTGAAACATATGTCAAGATATGTAATTTAAAAGTAGAGAGCGGTAGGTACTTAAAATTTAAAATAATTGTGGAAATTGTTACGCCTCACATACAACTTCCACAAAATGGTAATGTGCAAATTTGTCAAACAAATGATCCGAAACTAATTAAGAACATCTCCAAAAACTTAATACATGAAAGGTCGTCATGGAAACAAATAGGAACATTTTCTACGCTGCAATTTAAGTTAGGTTAGGTTTACCTGGTTGACTTGCAGTCACGCATACACCGGTTCGGTCAATAGCGATACCAGACTGATTCATACATAGGTTATGCGTTTTGTAATAGTCCACCGCATGGCGCCTGTTTCTATTACGAATTTAACGAGATATTTCCAACTTACTGCAGTTGACCTACTGGCCATCCAAACCATCAAGCTTTCCTGACTATATTTTCCTACTTGAATAAAAAAAATGTTCTTATTTAAAACATTTCGAGAATTACAATTGCAGTTGGGCCGTCGCATTCTAAACTTGTTTAATTAACTGGGTCTTTCAGCTGAGTGAATTAAGTCTTTCAATTTCGTTCTTTTAGGTGTTGTTGTATATGCTATTGCTATGAGCAAATACTTTGTTGTTGTTGTTGTAGCAGAAAGGACATTCCCCTTTCATGTAAGGGGAATGCTGCTGGAAGGATAGTCATTGACCGGATATGTAGAAAGAACAAAGCCGTGGGAACGAACAAAAAATTGGCTAGGAGCGTTGCTATGACACTACAGCTTAAATTATTTCTGGCTAAACTGCTATTTAATTTATTAAAACGAAAAAATATTATGAATTTGAATATTTTGTTTGGATTTTGTAGGCACTTTTTGGGACTTTTAGTGACCTTTCGAGACTTTCTAAAGACTTTTCAAACTTTTTCGGTACACTGCGGAATGTTAGACGTCAATGTTACATATATGAATATGTGCATACGCATGTTAATATAAATATGTATCTTAACTTCCGCTCAAAAATAACAAATTGCCTTATGTCACTCAAATAACTTTTTATTATAAAATTTATACACGGCTTTTTCTTTATTTTGTACACCTCTTTGTTGTTCAAAAATGGCAATGAACAAAGTTGTTTACAAAAACAAAGAATTAGTGAATAAAACGAATAACCTGGTCGTTATTAAAAAAAAGTTACAGAAAAGAAATAAATCTCTGAAATGAACTAGAAAACCCAACTCTAATTGAAAATGTATTCAGCACAAAGCGGTTTTACTTTGTAAGCGTTTACTGTATTGAAATCCATTCTTCTGACTGGCTATGCAACGAATAACTTATGTACCTGTATTTTTTAAAATTCTACAAAAAATAGATAGAGAATTTTCAATGATTTTTGGTTTATTTTTGCAATTCCGTTTGATTGTAGAAAATTAATTCATTCAAATGGCTGGGCGTGCATCAACACATTCCCTCAACCCAATTTTTGCATAGCTCACAAAAAAATTTTTACAGGATCTAAGTTCCGTAGCTCCGTAGCACCAAACTGACTTTGCAAAGACGGCTAATAACACGATTACGAAAAAAGGCAACCCAATGAGTGGTATGAAGCACCAAATTTCTGACCAATCTTCTGAAACTATCATCCCAGTTCATCTCGCATATTTCAGCCTAGCAAGGGGGGGATGAGCTAAACACTATTGGAAAGAAAATCGAGAACTTATTGAAAATTTATTGGCAGAAGGCAAACCTTACAAGTTTATCGAGGATTTGCTCGAATATTCAGCCAAAATGATAGCGATTGCCAAAAAATGGACACCAAATCCCGAAACAAGAAGTCGAATAGAAGCTCTTTCGCGGGCAGAGTTAAGGAAAGTTTTGGCTTTAGCTCGAGATAACCCTTTTTATACCTGAAAAAAAAGTTAAGGATGAGTTAAACCTTAATGTTAACTCGGCAACAATTAGAAAGAATTTGATCGTAGCTAAACTTTTCGGCAGAAACCCAAGAAGGGTACCTTTACTCCAATGCCGGCATGTGCAAGCCAGAATTAAATTTGCCGAATAGCACCTGCACTTCTCTTCTTCTTAATTGGCGCGATAACCGCTTACGCGATTTTGGCCGAGATTAACAAAGCGCGCCAGTCGTTTCTTTCTCGTGCTAACCGGCGCCAATTGGACACACCAAGTGAAGCCAAGTCCTTCTCCACCTGATCTTTCCAACGCAGAGGAGGCCTTCCTCTTCCTCTGCTACCACTAGCTGGTACCGCATCGAATACTTTCAAAGCCGGAGCGTTTGTATCCATTCGGACGACATGACCCAGCCAACGAAGCCGCTGGATCTTTATTCGCTGCGCTATGTCTGTGTCGTCGTAAAGCTCATACAGCTCATCGTTCCATCGTCTGCGATATTCGCCGTTGCCAACGTGCAAAGGTCCAAAAATCTTACGCAGAATCTTTCTCTCGAACACTCCAAGCGTCGCTTCATCGGATGTTGTCATCGTCCAAGCTTCTGCGCCATACGTTAGGACGGGCATGATGAGAGTCTTGTAGAGTGTTAGTTTTGTTCGTCGCACCTGCACTGGCCAGTCGAAAAATGGCACAATATTTTATGGTCCGATGAAACAAATATTGTTTTATTTGGTTCGAGAAGACGCCGAGAGTATGTAGGAAGGCCAGAAAATGCTTCTTTTGATCCCAGATATGTTTCTCGAACGATCAAACATGGAGGTGGCAAAATCAATGTGTGGATATGCTTCTCTTACTAGGGCACAGGTCCACTAGATTGGATCAAAGAGAACATGGATGCCAAATTGTACGTACAAATAATGCAGTCGACTATGCTACCACACGCAGAATGGAAGATGCCACTGAAATGACCAGATAGAAATGCCAAGACAACGACCCTAAGCATACCAGCAACTTGTCAAAAAATTGGTTTGTTGAGTTAGAGGTCATGGACTGGCCGGCTCAGCCATTAATTGTAACATTGTTATGAATTAATTTTCTATAGTTGTAAATACTAAATACTGCTATTAATTATCACAGCTGAAACATTTGATTTCAGACATTTTTATTACAATAATTTAAAGAAAACATCAATATTATTAACAAATTAAATAAAATAAAGAATAAAACTAAAAATGACCTTAACTGTTTTTTTTTCTTCGATTGAAATCGAGCTTACATGGTACTGCTATTATTTCGAACACAGCTGCAATACTAATAAAACTTTGGTCAGATATAATTAATTATGTGTTCCTATCACAGAAAAAGACCATAGCCGCTTTGTCCTGTTATTGCTTATTATAAAATGTAATATCGAGGCGGCCGCCGTAGCCGAATGGGTTGGTGCGTGACTACCATTCGGAATTCACAGAGAGAACGTCGGTTCGAATCTCGGTGAAAAACACCAAAATTAAGAAAAAAAATTTGTTTAATAGAGGTCGCCCCTCGGCAGGCAATGGCAAACCTCCGAGTGTATTTCTGCCATGAAAAAGCTCCTCATAAAAATATTGCCGTTCAGAGTCGGCTTGAAACTGTAGGTCACTCCATTTGTGGAACAACATCAAGACGCACACCATAAATAGGAGGAGGAGCTCGGCCAAACACCCAAAAAGGGTGTACGCGCCAATTATATCTATATATATATTTAATATCGAGTTTAGACGTCCTTTAGGGGTTAGGTGGGTTTGAAAATTTCAAAAAATCTCATTAAATAGTACAGTATGTTTAAAATACTCTCCTAAAATTTTAAGTCGATCCGAGTAAAATTCTAAGAGATAGACCCTTCAGAAGTTCCGCCCCTTAGGCCACGTCAGTTGAGCGCTTCGCAGGTATACGTGTTTATCTCAAAACTCCATTTTTAGAGTCGGTGGACACGATATCTCGAAAAGTTATGAAGCGATTTAGTTCAAATTTTGTACAAATCTTTGAAATAACATTATCTAGTTATTGAACGAAGGATTTTTTTTAATTGCAACTATTTTTTTTTTGTATGTCGAAAATTTCACTAAAAAATGTGTTTTTTTGGTTCAAAGCCTGTCAAAAATTCAAAATTTAATTTTCTTTTGTTCCTTAGTACAACTAGATTTATCCATGGACTTACGAAATCCGATTGGTTTTTTGATTTTATATAAACCAATAATAAGTTATGCTGTCCACGGCAAGAGCATTTTTTTATTTGAGTTGTCAAGGAAGATGAGGTACCAACGGCTGAGTTTTCGAAATTTTTAAATGAAAATTTCACAAAATACTGTTTATATATGTATCTTAGATATAGTGAATTGTTTAAATAAAATATATGATTTTATATACTAAAAAAATAGTAAAAATCTTCTTTTTTCAACCTCTGAAACCCACCTAACCCCTTTACTTTAATAGGAGTTGAAGAAAGAAAGAAAATACAATATCCAATAGCTCATGCGTATTCCTGCCATCATTTTTTACGACCTCAGTAGACATCGCTTACGGATTTCCTCCAACTGTCTATTAAGAGCAGCTAATTTCGCAACTAAACCACTAACTGAAATTAATTCCTCTTTGCCTTTTCTTCTTATCGTTAATAATAGTTAATCAAATCAAAAACGCTAAAATATCCCACCAAACCAATTGCTATGAAAAAAAATCTGTCAAAACAGTCTTAACAGCTGATTGTCAGTTTTACATCTGCCCCATGTGAACGGAAGAGTAGATTAATTTTTGTGGATTTATTGCTAATCACTCCATATGTGAACGTATTTTGCAACCAATAAAACCGATAAAAATCGATACACATAAATAGTTTCGGAGTAGTTTTTACGAACATCGATGATATCGATATATACAGTGTATTCAGATCTCAGGTCAAAGATTCTTCAACTCATCTACTTCTAACAAAATAAGCTACTTTCAATTAACTCAATACACTACAGATTGCAAAATAAAACCAAACTTACTTTACACAGACTACAAAAACTAACAAACAGGAGCCTTGCTAAAACTACTATAAATTTGTATGTATGGATATTTGTAATTTACATATGAACACATTAGCATACATACATTTATTATCAACTACGAAAGAAGCATACATATCGACACTGATTATAAATAACAAAACGTATGAGTTTTCTGTTGTCTCTCTGTTTTTGGCAAATTTAAAAATCAAAACAAAGTGACGTGGATAAATAGCAAAACAAAGAGGATAGAATGTAGAAAAGCTCAAAATCAATAACAACGTTAATAGCACAAAGCCACGCACGCAACCCGATACACGTTCAGGGAGGATAACTGAAGGCAGGGGATGATTGCCTGGTTGGCAGGATTATAGGAATATGTACACATGCATATGGATATGTATGTAGAAGTATTGGTATTTCCATTCAGGCACATACAACTGGCCATTTGTGCGGGAATGCACGCTTTGTAAATGAACGCTGCCATAGCACCACATGAGCGTGGCCATCGCATTGTGTATGCGTTGAGACAGTGGACAAGCAGCTTGAGACAATAGATTTGCAACAGCAGTATTGAATTTAAATATATATGTACATATGCACCTAGTACACACACATATGTATGTATATATTTACAAGTGGTCTTTGTTCGTATACGCGCAGTTTATGTGTGTACAAATGAATGTATGCATATACTCATATATGTGTGTGTATGCAGTTGTCAGTGAACGTGTTCGTATGCATTGCGGCCGAATTTTAAGGATTTGGATTTAGATTTGCAGGACGGTTGGTTATGGGTAGAGGAAAAAAGTGAATAGCGTTCATTTGGATTTGGGAATTTTAATTTTTTTGAAACACGTGTTGTCAATATCGAAAGCCATGTCTTATACTATGAATGCAGACTTACCGCTTCCTTTGTTGTTGCTGCGTCTTCTCTGCTTAATATTTTGCGCGAATCGAACTTAATTTTTAAACCATATATGTCTTTCCAGACCGACGATGGTAGACTAATGCGTTAATGGTCACAAAGACTTGTAACTGTTACTAGCGTGTAGAATTTACCTTTGTTTTCTTAGTCTACGCTGGTAGAATTTCACTTCTTGCCGATAGGTAGCGCAATTTTGCCACAAATCGTAATGCAATGCGGTAATCCTTTAGAGAACTTCTATTGTTTCAATTTTCAGCACCTTTTTTATATTAAAGGTTGGCGTTTGTAATGCAAAATATAACTAATTAGTTTTGCAAGTTTTGAATTCTTTTTGTTTTTTTTTTACAATTGTATTAATGTAAAAAATTGGTTTAGATCTTTGTTATTTGTCTTTTTTTATGTTACAAAAAAAGTTTTATTGATGAACTTCTTTGGACGACAAATTTCCTTGTCGCCTTTGCGACAATTTCGCAAAAGTAACGGACACGATTTTTCTGTTCCTTTTTGTGTTTTTCTATTCTGTTTTGAATTCTTTTTTTACTGCAAAAACAAAGAATATATGAAATTCACATAACTTCACTTCAAGGAATTCCACGAAATCTTCACAGAATTCTGCGAATATTCCACAATCACTTTACACTATTGTTCGATTTAAATAAGCTAAACGAAATAAACGCAACAAAGCGAATTTTATCCATGTAATTGGAAATTGCAAATAACTGCGGCGACGGCGATGCAATGGTGAATGTAGCAACGACGACGACAACGACAACGGCAACGAAACCGACAGCGGCTAAGCCCGATAACGACAAACAACCCGCCGCGAATTGAAAACTCAAAACACAAAATCCACTATATAGCAGGAAATAAAGACTAGAGAAAAACACCCACGAAAAGGAATATGAAACAGGAGTATGTAATCGAGAACAGTAAAACCAAAAAAAGTTAATCTGAACTAAACGAAACGAAGCGGAAGAAGGAAGAAACGGCAAGAAAATGCAAAATTTTTAAGTTGTCTTGTGATTTTTGATGTACTGTTTTTCCCAAAAAATAAGGAAAATAATTTTTTTTTCCAAATTTGATATTTAAAACGAAACAAACATGTTGGAATAAATATTTTTTAAGCGAAACTTAGCTCCGGCTGTCGCTTCAACTTTTACCAGCCTATACTCGTAAATTTTAGTGCCCGCGCCCCATTTCCTCCTTCTTTGCTTCTTTAGATATGCACCAAGCAGCACTCGGTATCGAATAACCACGAAAAATTTCAACTTGCAGCCGAACTTTTGCAATTTTCCACGCTACACAATAATATTTTGATTTTCGCACAAGTTTTCTTACTTTTGTGTTGATTTTACAAAACAAATTTGTAAAATATGAGCTATTTTATACTTTTTTCACATAACACGAAAATCACATCAACGCGCACGCAACGAAGCGACGTGGAATGGAAGAAGAACCAAAGTGTAATGCAAAAATTGCAGTGCATCCCATCGATGAGTGTTGCCAGAACAACAGAACAAGAAACACTGAGGAGGCGAGAAAAGCTGCCAAGTTTTGTCAATTTTGTGTGCGGAAAGCTGAGAATAAAAAGAGGGTGTATTGGTGGGATTGGGGTTTTCATTCAAATATTATTAAAAGGAAGTTTCCTTATATATATTATTTAATTTTATTATTAATTAATTAAAGTAAGGTAGTAAATAATACATATTTATTAAAATGTCGGTTACGTAGCTTTAACATTCAAGAAGTATTAAGCAGTATTCAAGCATTTAAGAATCGGTGTATGTAGCATAAAATGTAATAGCTGTTAAGGGAGATAGATTAACAGCCATCCAAGCAAATTGTGAGCGGCCTCTAAGGTTTAGCGGATTTGCCCGTGTTAAGTGAGGTTAATCGAATACAATCAGTTGTTGTTCAGACAACAACGAAGTGCCATGAGCGATGGCTGCATTCATTATTTTTTTTGTATACTCTCAGCACAAACTTAGTACGTACCTGTTGTAAACACACCACTGCCACTTCGCTTATTTCGTCAGCAAAACAGCTGATTCCATCGAAATCGTTGCGAGCCGGTTAGCGGCATGATATCTGTCACATCTTCCATATCCTTTCAACCTTGAAACGCTTTGATACCTGTGTTCTGCTAATTAAAATGAGTGACAAGTTGTTTTACCCCGTTGAAAGAAAAATTGTTTACGACAAGCTGCGGTTCAATTTGCAAAAATCTGAGTACTTCGGTAAAATAAAATGTCTGTGTTGCAAAATCATGGGTAAATTGGCAGACGGCTTAGAGCTGTAAATTTAAACTTAAATGCATTAAGCAATTTCGCTCTATTTATATTTTTACGAACATTTTATTTCATTTAAATGAACAAATAATTTTGACTATTGTCGAATACAAATTTGAGTTTGGGCAGGCAACACTGTTCTTCATTGCCAATGGCTCCAAATACAGGGCTTGATGTTTGCTTCGCTTGTGGAAGAAAATTAAGGTGAAAAGAAAATAGAAATTTGTATATGGTTCTTATATGGGCTAAAAGCCTCACAGATGGCGCTGCGAATATGAATGCACATTCAACACGTTGAATGGTAGAAAAATTAGGAGTTGAAAAGGGTGTGAGGTGACATGGTGAAAATATTCGTCATCCTTGATGAACTGGTGAAGTTGTAAACTTACGCCATTTCACCACTAGAGAGAACGTAAAAAATACCACAGCACGAAAAATAAATTCAGTACCTTCTCTGTTGACGTTAGGTATAGAATTTATTATACGTGCTGTGGTATTTTTTACGTTCTCTCAAGTGGTGAAATGGGGTGAGTTCACGTAAAAAAGTTACAAAAACCAAGGAAAGTAATTTCAAAATGGGTGGTGTTAACGGGGCACAATGTATTGAATATTCATAATCCTGCAAATTGCGAACACATATATAATATTTACTTGCTAATTTGTTTTTTCACAGGGTATAGTGGAATTATTAAAGGCAATTTTTTTTTTTAATTTTTATAATTTTTTTTTTTTTTTTAAATTTGTTTTGTTATTCATTGCCAGTTTTCCAGAGTCAATCGGAAATAAATAATTCTCATATATTCTTCGAATAAAATACAGTGTAGTCACGTTTGAGTGAACTTTTTAATTATCTCAAGGCCACTTAAGTCCATAAAACCCAGATTGGCAAAACCGAGGCTACATGTTTTTATTAAAAAACGAATACAAATTTACTGTTGGCTTATAAATTTAATTTACAACAATAAAACTATACTGTGCTTATTTACATTTGTTCGACATTTTGTTAGCGAAACCTCTGTACTACCACAGGTAATCTATATATTTCCGAAGTGAGTGGTATTGGTCTCCACCCATTTGATTTTTCGAGGTTCTGAATGACTTCAAGAGCTAAAATGCATGAAGATGGCACAATCACCCTTGTTTGCTATTGAATTCCAATTTGAACATTGACTTCGGTCTGCCAAATTTAAAATGTAATATGGATAAAAACTAAATATGAAAAATCACTAGTAAACTTTTGGAGAAATTAAATAATTTGCAGTAAATTCAGTGTTGCCAGAAAAAATTTGCTGTTGGAGCTAAATTTGTCAAATAAGGGCTAAAAGAGCCAAAAAAAAAATTATTGGAGCTAATAAAAAGAGCTAAATTTTTTCAGTGCTAAATTTTTTCAGCTGCGCATGTCACAGAGAATGTGAAGATCCCGATACCCCAATCGCTGACGACGGAATTATCGTTCCGTTACCCGACCATGACGAGGTGAGAATAGCAATAGCACGGCTAAAGAACAACAAAGCCGCTGGCGCCGACGGACTGCCGGCTGAGCTATTCAAACATGGCGGCGAGGAGCTGGTAAGGTGCATGCATCAGCTCCTATGCAAAATATGGTCGGATGAAAGCATGCCTGCCGATTGGAATTTAAGTGTGCTCTGCCCAATCCATAAGAAGGGCGATCCTGCAATTTGTGCCAATTACCGCGGGATTAGTCTTTTAAATATCGCCTATAAGGTTCTAGCGAGCGTATTGTGTGAAAGGCTGAAGCCCACCGTCAACCAACTGATTGGACCTTATCAGTGTGGCTTTAGACCTGGAAAGTCTACCATCGACCAAATATTTACAATACGCCAAATCTTGGAAAAGACCCATGAAAGGAGAATCGACACACACCATCTTTTCGTCAACTTCAAAGCTGCATTCGACAGTGCGACAAGTAGTTTAATGTATGCCGCGATGTCTGAATTTGGTATCCCCGCAAAACTAATACGGCTATGTAAGATGACGTTGCTCAACACCAGCAGCGCCGTCAGAATTGGGAAGGACCTCTCCGAGCCGTTTGATAGCAAACGGGGTGACCTGATGTTGGAGCGCTGTCAGTTCTGCCTTCTCCAAACTGGATAAAGAGGCAAAGCGAATGGGTCTGGTGGTGAACGAGGACAAAACGAAGTACCTCCTGTCATCAAACAAACAGTCGGCGCACTCGCGTATCGGCAACCACGTCACTGTTGACAGCTATAATTTCGAGGTTGTAAAGGACTTCGTATACTTAGGAACCAGCATTGACACCGATAACGTAGAATCTTTCTTGTCAACAAGTGCTACTTTGGACTAAATAGGGAATTGAGGAGTAAAGTCCTCTCTCGACGAACAAAACTAAGGCCAGACATAAATGGCGAAGCTGCAATTAAGGCAGACAAAGAAAGAGGGAGAGACCCGAGAGAGAGAGAAAGAGGGAGAGTCCCGAGAGAGAAAGAATTTATATCTAAATAAGTTCACAACATTTGCAGAGAAACTCAAAACTTTAAAATCATTTATCTCGAAACGACTTTGTTGTCAAAAAAAAAAAAAAAACAATGCAACCGAATCGCCTGAAATTTCAGTATGTCGCTCATAATATCAATGGCTATCGCCCGTACCGTTCTCGTAAAATTATTTCGATTTTTTTTATTACAAAACTGAAAAAACCGATTTTTAGAGTGTCAAATTCAAAACCGCCCCATTTTGTTTAGTTTACAGTTATACTGATTAATATTTTTTTTGGTTTTTGTGTTTCAAATAAATAGAAGAGCCAAATGGACAACACCGTCCAGGTCCAAGTTTTATGGGAGGGTTAACTTCAGCGCCATTTTTTACATTATTAAAAAAAAAAGTGCGTTTAGCGTAGTACACACAACAGAAGTGAAACTTTCAAGGCAGACAATGAGAGAGAGAGAAAGTCCCGAGAGAGAAAGAATATATATCTAAATAAATTCACAACATTTGCAGAGAATATAAAGAGAGAAAATTTACAAAAAACGGAGAAGGGTCGGCCGGTGTAGGTAAACGCCGGACACAAACCGTGGCAACAACGCGCACTATTCCGAGCGTTTATCATCCGCACAAACACAGCGATTCCAGGACCGCAGCAACGGCACAAATTACCGCAAGGCAATACCAATAAATCCGACGCCGGAATGGATAGCACTTTATAGTACGCACAAGCACTAGCCAGGAAACGGAAATAAGCGCCAAAAAGTAGGCACAAAAAAAATTTGGACCAAAAAACGCCCCAAACAGTAGGCACCAAGGAAATATAATACCAAAAAGTAGGAACCAAAAATATATTTCCTACAAGTTTGCACCAACAAAAAAGCGCCAAAAAGTAGGCAGTGTTATTTCTCACTAGGAATTAGCAACCATAAGGAAAAATATCCTAAGGTGTATCTAAGATATATTATATAAACGGTATAGACAGCTCTCTCTCTCCTTTTCCTTTACGTTATATCTTTTTTCTCTCTCGCGGAACGAAAATGCCCCAAACATTGCATGATCTTGAAATTTTACTCGTTCATTGACGCCTAAGAAGTTTCACTTCAAAAATTTTTTTTCATTTTTGTGTGTAGAAGAAGTTAAATAAAAAACCTAGAAAATTTAAATAACGTTTTTAATTTTTTTCATTGTGAAAAAAAAAATCCTGAAAATACCCTAAATTTTCGAGCTATAGACTGCAGGGACCCCTTAACATTGACGACGGTTCCAACAAAGCGGTGCAACTTGTCATACGATTTTTGCAATATTTCGGCACCCACTGATGTCATACGACCAGATTTAGTGGAAAAGTAGTCAAAAATTGTACAAACGAATGCACTATGTGCCTCGTAATGGCGCCATAGATCCAAACCCTCTGATAGAAATTAAGCCTACATCAGTTTTATGTATTTTTTAACAGCCTAAAACTGTTTGAGTGGGTTACATGGCTGCAGATACATCTCTTCAGGTCGCAGTGCTCAAACAGTCAATCAATAATAATGTACCTCGTGGCCACGGCGGATATATGCCGGACATTTTATTCAAATAATAAATCCCATGAAATTTATCTACCAGATTATAATAAAAAAAATTTATTCCGACAATATTTCTGTTTTGTGTGTGTGTTTTTTTTTCGAATTACATCTAAGGAAAATAATACAAATATTTGAGAACAAGTTGACATTTTTCAAATAAAAACTAATCTTACTGCGTCCTATGTGGAAATATTTTCTAATGAATCCTTGCAAACAAATAATTCTGCCCATAATTATGAAAGTGGTCTAAGTCACATATTTCTTGTTTCAAGATATTTAATGAATTTCGTTTGAACGAGTTAAAAAATATTTTTATGTTATGCGACATTTTAATTTACAATTTTCTGAGTATTGATTAATGGAATTTTATTATCAATATGAAATTTTGTATGAATTTCATGCGAAAATGTTGTTTTGACGTGATAACGTCTTATAATTCGATTTAACAGGCTGCACGCACGAAAAAATGTGTCGTTACCTTGCTCATTACTGTTCATATGTAGTTACCTTGCTCATTACTGTTCATATGTAGTTACCTTGCTCATTGCCGTTACCAAAATGTGTCGTTACCTTGCTCATATGTAGTTACCTTGCTCATATTAGTGTTACCTTGCTCATATGTAGTTACCTTGCTCATTACTGTTCATATGTAGTTACCTTGCTCATTGCCGTTACCAAAATGTGTCGTTACCTTGCTCATATGTAGTTACCTTGCTCATATTAGTGTTACCTTGCTCATATGTAGTTACCTTGCTCATATTAGTGTTACCTTGCTCATATGTAGTTACCTTGCTCATATTAGTGTTACCTTGCTCATATGTAGTTACCTTGCTCATTAGTGTTACCTTGCTCATATTAGTGTTACCTTGCTCATATGTAGTTACCTTGCTCATTGCATTGAATGAACTGCAAGCGAAAGCGCGGAAGGAACGACAAAGCAAACGAACGGCAACGTTCGACATCTTGCTCTCCCCTACTTATGTGAGCGTATATGTGTATGTATATGCGCATATGTACATATATAAATTCACGTATTTGTATTTGCATATGCCTTCTTATTGATTATTATTAATTTGATTTACTTGAAGAATTTAAAATAAAACCAAGTTTGTTAATAATACCTGTTGTTTTAATGTTATTATTATTATTTTTTTATTATATCTGAAGGAAAAAATGTATGGTAATATTCACCATATCTATACTAATATTATAAAGAGGAAAACTTTGTTTGTTTGGTTGTAATGAATAGGCTCAAAAACTACTGGACCGATTTTAAAAATTCTTTCACCATTCGAAAGCTACATCACGAGTAACATGGATTATATTTTATTTTGGAAATAGGGCTCGAGATATAGGTCAAAACGTGGACCCGGGTAACCTTCGGATGTGTATGTACAATATGGGTATCAAATGAAAGCTGTTGATAAGTGCTTTAATACGGGGTAATTTTCATACCTATTGATGACTAGGGTCTGGAAATATATGCCAAAACGTGGACCCGCCGTGTCTTTGCACCGAATTAAACCAAACTTACACACATTGTTAAGTAGGTATTGAAGATGATTTCCGTATAGTTTGAATACCTATTGGTAGCTAGGGTCTCGAGATATAGGTCAAAACGTTGACCCGGGTAACCTTCGGATGTGTATGTACAATATGGGTATCAAATGGAAGCTGTTGGTGAATGCTTTAGTTCAGAGTATTTCCATCCGCTCCGTGACTAGGGTCTCGAGATAGAGACCAAAACGTGGACCCTAGAATGTGTTTGTACAATATGGATATCAAATGAAAGCTGTTGATAAGTGCTTTAATACGGGGTAATTTTCATACCTATTGATGACTAGGGTCTCGAAATATATGCCAAAACGTGGACCCGGGTAACCTTCGGACGTGTATGTACAATATGGGTATCAAATGAAAGCTGTTGGTGAATGCTTTAGTACAGAGTATTTTTCATGCCGCTCCGTGACTGGGGTCTCGAGATATAGGTCAAAACGTGGACCCGGGTAACCTTTGGTTGTGTATGTACAATATGGGTATAAAATGAGAGCTGTTGATAAGTGCTTTAATACGGGGTAATTTGTTATGTTATGTAATGTTATGTTTTGTTATGTTATGTTATGTTATGTTATGTTATGTTATGTTATGTTATGTTATGTTATGTTGTGTTATGTTATGTTATGTTATGTTATGTTATGTTATGTTATGTTATGTTATGTTATGTTATGTTATGTTATGTTATGTTATGTTATGTTATGTTATGTTATGTTATGTTATGTTATGTTATGTTATGTTATGTTATGTTATGTTATGTTATGTTATGTTATGTTATGTTATGTTATGTTATGTTATGTTATGTTATGTTATGTTATGTTATGTTATGTTATGTTATGTTATGTTATGTTATGTTATGTTATGTTATGTTATGTTATGTTATGTTATGTTATGTTATGTTATGTTATGTTATGTTATGTTATGTTATGTTATGTTATGTTATGTTATGTTATGTTATGTTATGTTATGTTATGTTATGTTATGTTATGTTATGTTATGTAATGTTATGTTATGTTATGTTATGTTGTGTTGTGTTGTGTTGTGTTATGCTGTGTTATGTTATGTTATGTTATGTTATGTTATGTTATGTTATGTTATGTTATGTTAAAGTATATTATGTTATGTTAATGTTAACTCATTCTCTATATCCATACAAAATATCTATCAAACAAATAAAATTAAAATTTTCTTTTGAAAAATGCAACCATTCAATCAGTATTTTCTTATGACGTTATCACGTTAAACTATCGTCAGTAAACCGACTTTGCAGACAACCTCTTTTTTAAAGCTCTAATTGACTTATAATATTTTCAAAATGAATTTAATGTCCTATAAATGACTTAGTGTAATAAAGAACGATGACTTTTATTTCATATTTTCCCTGATTTTCATTAAAATTATTTAAAATGAAGAAGTCGATATATTTTTTTCAAAATTGGCATACAGTTTATTTATACATTAAAACAATACATACAAGTTATGTTGCCATACACCACTACACTTCCCAACGTCGCACCCTGTGATCACATTGCACTACACGTGAGTTCATTGCTCTAATTAAAGTTCACACAAGAACTTTCGCTGACGCGACACACGCGCAAGCGATCAATTGCAATATCCAATGCTTGGGAATTGCAAGGCCAGCATATTGGCCAACACGCGCAACCCAACGATTGCGAAATACCAGCAAGTGGTGGGAACTGCAACGTTGGCGAATTAGCTTAGGTTAAGCAGTTAGTTGGTAAGAATTATAATTTGTAAAGTTTAGTTAGAGTCAGAACCGCAACTAGTGCGGAATAAAATTTATTTGTGAAAACCCAAAATCGCGTTTTTTATGTTATCGGTGAACAGTTGGTTCACCGCAACTTTAATTTTTTCAAAGCCCCTATCGGTCAGGGCTTAAGTGGCGCCCGAGCAGTCGGTGTAAAGTGACTTAAAAAAATAAACGATAATAATAATAAAATTTTCCATGGCAAAGTCGAAAACGGAGTCAAAATCGAAGTCAACAACAAATCGGCATAGGCAGTTGCTGTAACATAAAGTGCTAATTGAACTAAATTTTACGTGGTTTGTCACAAACGAATTGAAACAAGAAATTTGAATAGAATTTTCGTTTTTTGGATAAAAATTAAGCTTTGTTGGAATGCCAGTTGGTGCTTGTAAAATCAGTCAAACATCCTTTGTGAAGTGCAATACTTAGCTGTGTGTGTGCGTGCTTTTGTGCATATTTGCCAATTCAACAGCAAATTTCGTGTAAAAGAAATCAAGTTCGAAAAAAAAGGAAAAGTTAATCGCATTGATTTATTTTGCATACCAAAAATCAAAAAATAAAAAAAATAAAAAAATTGACTGAACTCTGAATTTGGAAACATTTGGTACCGCCGTTTTTTCAAGAAGCCAATGGAATATTGGTTTGTGTAAGTTTACAAATCTATTCTATCTATATATATTTCTATTTTTCAAGAAAATGAACGCCGACGAGATTTCGAGGTCCCTCACAGAGATGAATGGCGCTCTGAATGCCATTCTTGGTAAGGTAAAGAAGTTTGAGGAGCGTCTCAATAGGGTGGAAGCAACGAACAGAGATGACTCCTTGCAAGGCCTTACACAGGACCTGGAACGAATAGAGAGGGAAGTACTGGAGGTACGGAGACAGTCCACGGACACCAGGCCACAACCAGTCGAGCCACTAGTTACGCCTCGAACGGAAGATGAACTAACTCAAGTGGCCAAGCTTCCGGACTGTGTCAAGGAGCTGCAAGTATTCGATGGTTCACGGGAACACTATGGTTCCTGGGTGCATAGTGTAGAGTTAGTAATAAAAGACTACGAAATTGTGCGGCACAAGCCGATATATACCGCCATCCTAAGACATATTAGGGGAAAAATTAGGGGGGCGGCCGATTCTGCGCTACTTGCGCACAACATCCACGATTCAGACTGGGCAAAAATTAAAGAAACCCTTTCGCTGCACTACGCAGACACTAGAGACTTACAAACGTTGGAACAGCAACTGACGTTAATGTCTCAAGGGCGGCAGAGGTTATCCGACTTCTATTCGCAAATCCAAAAACAGTTATCCCTAATGATAAACACGATAGAACCAGAAAAGTACGCACATAAGGAGACAATTGAAGCGCTGACAGAGGCGCACCGTCGAAGAGCCCTAGATGTGTTCATTAGAGGTCTCAACGGGGATCTACCAGCCCTGCTCCTCGTTCAAAATGTCAAATCCTTACCAGAGGCATACTCTGCTTGCCTGAAGTTGCGGAATGCGGACCGCAGAAATACATTTCACCGTCCATCTCTAGCAAATAGAGGTGACGGGAATATTATTGATACCCCATCCTTCTCTCGTAACAGGCGGGATTACAATGGCCAAGGCTATTCTGGCCAGCAACATCCACGCCAGCCGAACAACAATCGAACGTGGCAAGACGGCAACCGGAAAGTACCAAGACCGTCTTACTCAAATTCAGGGCAAACAAGACCGCAAAATTGGCGGAGCACTCCGTCGGCGTTAGTAAAATCAAATTACGAGCCATCTTCCCAGTCGCGAAACACTAGATTTACCCCATATGACGGCGCAAATAGGGGTGCAGGTTCCACGGGACACATGAACCAAACAGCTAGTAAACAACAAAAGCTGTTCCATCTGATACCGGTAGATAAAGAAGTTATCCCGGATACAGAAAACAAAGAACAACTCACGGAGGATCAGGTAAATTTTACCATAGGAGCCTCATGTCTGGCGTACCATATTTAGAATATGTTACGCATGATCAGGGTATGTTAGAGTTTCTAGTCGACACGGGGGCAAACAAAAATTACATCAGTGAACGCGTAGCACGCAACACCGTGCCAGTGGAAAAGCCATTCAAAGTAACCTCTGCCGGTGGCGACATAAAAGTAGACAGAAAAGTATGTGGATATTTTTTTAAGTTTGTAGGCAAGGACACTCCCACCACATTTTTCGTCCTCCCAGGACTCAAATCGTTCGACGGGATCATAGGCGACGACACGTTGACTGAAGTCAAAGCGGTAATAGATAGAGAACTCAACGTCCTTATGCTGAAACCAAATGTAGTATTGCCCCTTAAGCGAAAAATAGCGCAACAAGTTAATAAAATAGAAACAAACATCCCGCTGGATCCAAATATCACTAACCTTACTAAAAATAAGCTCTACCAAATATTAAATAAATACGAAACCTTGTTTGGTCCGGTTGACCGCAGTATGGAAATCCAAACCAATGTCCAAGCCGAAATAAGAACTAATACCGGAAACCCTATCTACACAAAAAGTTACCCCTACCCTGTAAACATGCGCGAAGAAGTTGAGAAGCAAATCCAGAATTTACTTTCAGAAGGAATAATTCGTCCTTCAAAAAGCCCATACAATTCGCCCATATGGATTGTGCCGAAAAAATCTCAGTCTGATGGAGAAAAGAAATATCGAATGGTCATAGATTTCAAGCGGTTAAACGCAGTAACTGTCCCTGACACGTATCCTATACCTGACATTAATGGCACCATCGCGAGTCTTGGTAATGCTAAATATTTCACAACACTTGACCTCACTTCGGGATTTCACCAAATTCCAATGAAGGATAGCGACATCGCAAAAACGGCATTTTCCACAATGAATGGAAAATACGAATTTTTGCGGCTTCCTTTTGGTCTCAAAAATGCACCCTCTATCTTTCAACGAATGATAGACGACGTGCTCAAAGAATTCATAGGTCGTACATGTTTCGTATACATCGACGACATCATAATTTTCAGCAAAGACCAGGATACTCATTTAAGGGACATCGAGACCATTCTCCACAGGCTTTTGAACGCAGGTCTCAGAGTTAATCTAGAAAAAACGCAATTCCTTAAAACAAGCGTAGAGTTTCTAGGTTATATTGTGACCTCCGAGGGAATACTCCCAGACCCAAAAAAAGTAGATTCAATAAGAAAAATGCTTCCTCCTTCCAGCTTAAAGGAACTTAAAAGTTTCCTAGGTTTAACATCATATTATAGAAAATTCATCCGAGATTACGCTAAAATTGCAAAACCGCTTACCAACCTCACACGAGGAGAGCACGCACAGGTAAAGGCAACGCAATCCAAAAAGGTACCCATAAGCTTGGACACAGAAGCGCTAAAGGCATTCATTGATCTCAAGGAGATACTGACGACATCGGAAGTCCTAACCTTCCCCAACTTCGACAAACCCTTCAATCTGACAACTGACGCCTCCGACTTCGCTATTGGTGCCGTGTTGTCACAAGATTACGATGGCAAGGATAAACCAATAGCATTTATATCAAGAAGCCTAAGTACTACGGAAGAAGCATATGCGACCAACGAAAAGGAAATGCTCGCCATTGTTTGGGCATTGGACAATCTCCGGAACTACCTATATGGCGCTAAGAGGATACGAATATTCACCGACCATCAACCATTGACGTTTTCCCTCAGCAACCGGAACTACAATGCAAAACTAAAGCGATGGAAGTCTAGGATCGAAGAATATAATTATGAAATAATTTACAAACCAGGTAAATCAAACGTCGTGGCAGACGCTCTTTCCCGCTTAAAAACTCAGGCGAATCCCCTTACATCGATAAGCGACGACGATTCAACAGGCAACACCGTCCACAGTGCGGAGCAAGATAATTCGGATCTGATACCGTTCGTGGAAGCGCCAATAAACGTATTCAGAAACCAACTTGTATTTGGAGGTAGGTTGGAGATATTCGAGGAACCCCATCCCGGTTACTCGCGACACTACCTAGGGTCAGAGGGAATTAGCGAAGCAGAGCTTATCGACGTCCTCAAGAAAAAACTAAGACCAAACGTAATCAATGGTATTAAGATTCCAGAAGCTCAATTAGGACTACTCCAGAAGGTATATTTAGAAAATTTTATGCAATATAAGATCCGAGTAGCTCAGACTATGGTAGAAGATTTGAGGGATCCGGATAGGATTTGCGATATAATATGGGCAGAACATAAA